>NC_060166.1:34932216-34955817 GCF_021292245.1 Micropterus dolomieu
ACCCTCGTGGTAATATTTTATCTTGGGTTTTGTCTAACTCTTCTCTTCAGGCATGTGAGAACGGCAGAGGAGCCATCCTCCTGTCTGTGGCCAGGGGAAAGGTGTCTGAAGGAATTGATTTCGGTAAATGATCAGGATGCTGCACGTTACTAAAATGACTAACCAGGAAACTCCCTGTGGGAAAATGTGGATCTAGTATAAAGTGATGAAAGCAAACAGTAAAAGCAAAACAACAGATTTCTTTATGGTTATATACAATATAAAGGTTTAACGTCGTATGTGGATCTGTTGAGGTGAATGAATCTTGTTCTGTTTTTTCTGTTCAGTGCATCATTTTGGCCGAGCAGTCATCATGTTTGGAGTGCCTTATGTTTACACGCAGAGCCGCATCCTGAAGGTCAGAACTATCCCTGTTTTTCTGTCTGCATTTTACTTGACTGTCCGAATTGTGGGTGAAATTTTCACTATATATCTGTTAACAATCCCACAATGCAATGCATCACATTTTATAGAATGAATTACTTTTACTAAATTACAGACATGTGACTCTCCACCTGTTTAGTGATGACTAAACTAAACTAAGTGTCTGAAATCTCAGAACAAACTATCGAGTACCGGTATCTATTATATAGTGAATGAGGCGGTGATTTCGTACGCAGCCCACGTCTTCACTTAACTCACAAGTAAAGGACTGGTCAGTCTGAAACATAGTGATTTTAAAAACAACAAATGATGACCAAAATACACAAAACATACCGGCAACATGCACTGAGTTTTCAGTGTATTATTTACACATAGAAATAAATAAATGACGGTACCTCTCCGTACGCAATGCATTTAACAACACCACAAACTACAGTCTCCAAAACGACCATTACGTTGAATGAAGACCTCTACAGTTTCAAGGAGTCTTTATTCCAGGACTGTTGTATTAGACTGCATTTGTTTTATCTCGGTGTACCTAATAAACTGGTAACTGAGTGCCTATTTCATTGTTTACCGGTCCTGAAAAGTGATGAAACACAAGTTACAAAATATACTGTATAATATGGTTGATTGTAGTGCTGATTTTATTTTATATACTTTCTTTAACTCATTTAATCTGTGATCATTGATCTTGTGTGTTGATGATGGTGTTTGAAAAAGGAACAAGCACAGATGTTTTCGTATGTTAATTTGTAAATCTCATGTCCGTCTCGTCCGTTCCTGAGTCTGACAGTTTTGTTGTCATCACTCTGTTCGTAGCTTCACCGTATTTGTTTCCTCACTGATTCTCACGTTTTAGGCTCGTCTGGAGTACCTTCGGGATCAGTTTCAGATCAGAGAGAATGACTTTCTGACGTTTGACGCCATGCGTCACGCGGCCCAGTGTGTGGGAAGAGCCATCAGGGGAAAGACCGACTACGGACTCATGATTTTTGCTGACAAGGTGTGTTTCTACCCAGTCTAAATGGTTTTTGGTCCTGCTATACTACAACATGCCTATAAACATTGCACATTTTCTTAGCATCAGCCTGCTACACATTCACTGCTGGTAGGTCCCATTGCAACCACGCTCCTCTGATTTTAGCATTAAAGTAGCTCCACTGGAGCAGGTGTTTTATTGCCTTGAGTGAAGATCAGTCAGGATGTGATCACTCCCTCTCCCGTCCACAGCGTTACGCCCGAGCAGACAAACGTGGGAAGCTTCCTCGCTGGATTCAGGAGCACATCAGTGACGGCAGTCTGAACCTCACCGTGGACGAGGCCGTCCAGCTGTCCAAACACTTCCTGCGGCAAATGGCTCAGCCTTTCAGACAGGTACGACTCACCACACACCAAGCACCACACCACAGGTGTGCTTCAAATTTGTGCTTTTTTTGTCTAACTGAAATTACATTTAAGTTTTCGTTAACTACTCAGCAAAGACAAAACTATTGTTTGCAAAAGGAGCAGAGCAAGTTTAAACTCTTGTCTCTTTTGTGTGAAAGGCCAGAGGCGATGTGGGTAAAGATGTTTGAATTTAGTTATTCCACAGTTAACTTAAGCATATAAGTTATAAGTCATAGTCCAGAGAGGACATGCATGTACTTTTAATAACTTCTCATGATCATGAAAATAATTACAGATATTACCTCACCAGCAATCTTTTGTCCCTCTTGTGTCTTGAAAAAATTGAACAATCAGAGCATGGACTATACTTGACGTTTTCCTGAAAGCGATACATTAATAACTTTGGCTGAATAAAAATAATTTTGAGGTTGTGCAGAGTCAAAATAAACGGAATAGTAAAAAACTTGGAAATGAAAACAGTAATTTTATATCTACTTTGATTTTTGCGATCTCACTTCGCAAGTTAGTCTGTTTTGTCGTCACTTGAGTTCTCACTTGTTTCATAGAACAAATCAATAGTTATTAGCGTGTAGCAGCTTCCGCTTTCTCTTCTCTTTAATTTTAAATTACTTAGAGCTGCACAGTGAACAAGTTTCATTTAACAAGACACATAAAATAGTTGACAAGGCAGTCTGTGATCACTACATTCACCGTATTGTTTCCCTGATTTTTATCTGTCTCTAATGATCTCTCTATGCCTCTGACCCTGTTTCTCCAGGAGGACCAGCTGGGTCTGTCTCTTTTAACTCTTGAGCAGCTGGAGTCGGAGGAAATGCTGCAAAAAATCAATCAGATTGCCCATCAGACCTGAAGGTGACATACACTGAGTAATGTTATCACAATGGCAACGCCCATGATGGTGTCAGCAACTCTTAGAATGACTGTGTGATGATTAGACCTGATCCAACAAGATTTAATTTTAACCTATAGAGTCCCTTCCCTTCCGGTGGACCACTATGGGACCTTATTTTGAAAGAAATATGTACAGTAGTCGATATTATAGATATTATCGCTAAACAAAATAAAACTTAAAACTTAATTCTCTGTTAGAAGCTCTCCTTCTCTATGTAGTAAACTCCACATATCTGGTAAACAAACCATGACAAGTATTTAAATCACATGCTGGCCCAGGTCTGGTGATTACAATAATGATTTCTGACTGTATTACCGGCAGTCCTGTACGTAGTGGTTAGAAGGTCTGAGCCTCAAAAAAGGCACCAAGCATTCAGTATTTCAAGTCACACACTGAGTCTACAGAATATTAGCCCCTCGGCTCTCACTCAGACATGACTGTGTTTTTTTCCCCCACTCTCTGTATAAGAGAGAACATCCCATCAGATCCAGGTTGTCCTACCAGTTAAATATATACACCTACCAGAACGTGACAGGATTTTGCTCGGTGCACCTTTGGTCCACTGGGTCAGCGCGTAATTCACTACCTTTGTAGCTGATTGGCATGTTAGAAATCCATTCAAATTACTCATATTTCGTTTTTTAATTAGTTTATGCAAATAGTGCTTCAGAAAACTGAACTGAAATGCTGGAAATATTAATTGATTAATATACCACGGTAGTTAAAGTCAGCAGTCTGTGTGAAAACAGAAGTGTGATCAGTTTTATTTGTCCTGAGTGTATCTTACTTGGTAACCATGCAGCATTTCATATGGGAGAAGGATTCTGCAGTTTTATTGAAAAGGTCCTAACATTTTGTATACTCAGTACTCAGTATTACAGATCACTCACAGATTCACCGAGGGGATATAACAGAAATATCAACAACAGTAATGAATCCTTTCCATTATGATGAGAAAACTTTTATAGTTCTAAATGGTTGTGCTATATTATAGCATTTCAGAGTAGATGTATTCCTTGTTAAACCAAAAGTGAACACGTGCTGTTTTTAAAAACAAATTGTTTTGATGACAAACAAGACAAGAATATGTGTTGAAAAACCATCATCAGTGGGTCAACATGTTGCATTAACTACAGAAACTTTATTCCATCTGTGGGTGTAACATCGGTCCATGTAGCGTCTGTCATACAGACAAGACTACTGTTAGTTTCCTTTTGCTATTGCAACTGTACATAGTCACATTTTTTACTGAACGTGAGCTTTGTGTGTCTGTTTTTCAACCAGGAAGTTGAAATATAAAGGTTTGTATTTAACAGCTGACTTGTGTTTTTCTTCTTGGGGAAACTTGCCTTTCCATCCTAACAAAAACGAGTCTAGGGCAAATACTTGCACTTAATACTCAAAAAGAATGACAGTACATTATATACAGCTATTTAAACCGAAAGTTAAAGTAACAGCCCTTCAAATAAAACAACAATTTGCCAAACCCTAAAAGACATAAAACAGAAATATTTCCATGCAAACAACACACACTAAAAAGGGTATTAAAATCATACTGGAATTTATTTCAGCTCAAGTTTGCAAATATAAAATACAAACATTAATATTTACCAGAATAAACACAGCATCAGGAGATATAGTCTAGTTTTAACATATTTTGATCCCATCTTCTGAAACATTATTACAAGTGTTTCATTAACAGTTTCTACAGTAACTAACATAGTGTGATTTTAGCCCTTAACAACACTCAGCAGTGACGTCTTCTACCACAGCAAATGTACAATCAGTAGTTCTCCATCATTTAGGATATACAGTATGTTTGAGCAAAACAAATGGAAGTGAGCCCTAAGAGGAGTTTCGTGGAATGAGTGTCAGAGTGTAACAGCATTTTCAGTGAGCCAAGATTTCCAAGCAGCACTCGCTTGTTGGCTTAATTAAATTTATTTAAACATTCCTGAGTTTGAAGTGAATATGTAGAAAAGTATATTTATTTAATGCTCTGTCTGTCAACATAAAAAGGAAGGACCTATTTTTATTTTGTTCATGCAGTTAAGGTTGGGTATCGTTTCATTTTTATCGATTCCGATTCTACTTATCGAATCCGGTTATTTTAGAATCTCTGTTGTGATACCCTTCAATATAAAAGGTGAATTTCAGCTCACCGGTGTTTTGTACCTGAGCTGTTGCTACTGTTAGGGTTAGCTGTATCTGGGGCGTCATTGCAGCTGAGAAAGCGCGACACATTGATCACTCTGCGTTCTTCAGATTCACGCCAGTGTTGCAGTTCGTCATGTTGGAGCTGCTTCCTCCCGCGCACCAAACCTCCTTATTGCAGGTGTTATATTTTGCTGCGTCGTTCTCTTTTTCTTTTTTTTTTTTGTGAAGCTAAGCCAAACTTTGGAGTGTTTGCTGCGGTCCGCCATTGGTCCAGGACTGGAAACAGAAGGACTCTTCTTCATGGTTTGTTGATGTACTGCGTAACAAATGACGTGACGTTAGGTCGGCGTAGCAGATCCTGGCAGATAAGAGACACTTTCATGCTCACTGCAGTACAATCGTAAACGCCACTGAAACATGGAAAAAGTTAGGAACCGATAAGCAGAATCCGAATGCACGTATCTTAACAAATCCACGGTTCTTGGAAATTTGGTAACGGTTCTCGATACCCAACCTTACACGCAGTGTTGTAGTCAAATCGAGTTTGAGAAAGTAATTAAAGTAATTCTTGCAATAACAAATTAAAAAGCGCACAAAACTCTACACAATTAAAAGCTAGTTTACTATTTATAATAGTGACTTGCAGTAAGTTGTGAATTTCAGGCATTTCAGTGAATAAGCATAGATGTAAAATTAAGATGAAATGGACTCACTTAAGTAGGCTACATGTGCCTCAAAATTGTTCTTCATTCAAGCTGTGCCTCAGAAGTGTTCTTCATTCAAGCTACTTTTACCACTATGGAGCAAACTCACACTCACTCAAATTGTTTGGGTTTCTGCATTTGTAAACATCTGGCTACTTGTGCATCCCATGTTGCCCTATGGAGTCGAATTCCTATCTAATTACTACAGTACGAGTATTGACTCTCTTTGTGTCTCAAGTTTGCACTTTAGCTGCGAGATATTTTGACTGTGTTTACAGGCCACTAACTTTGTATGCCAGCTTTTGGACATAATTGCAGAAATGTGTGCCACCTAGAACAATCCCTTTCTACAATTTGCTTCATGTTCAGTTTGTGTGACATTTGTTGTATACATGGTCTTCCACAGTGTCTTTGATACAACTGAGGGGCGGACAGCCTACACAAGAGCTAAGTCTTAGTTTAAGTGATTCACTAAACATCAATCCAAGGCCAGTTGAAAGTCATCAAAACAATATTGACTCAGGCACACAACAATAACTTTGGGTATCCAGATAGCTTAAAACTATTTTCTGAATAAACTATTAATAACTCACAATGCAACAAATACATAATTACTGATTATTGAAATGTTAATGTTACCTCTGTTAAGAGTGCGATTGATCAGGAATTTATTAACTGACAATGTGCAAAAATATCACCTTTATGAGTACCGTGTTTTACAGTCATTTGTGCGTTCATTTTAGTGTTGGTTATTTTCAGATGATGTATATCACATTTTTGGATTTCTCATAATGTGGAAAAAAAAAACTTTACTGTGGTCAAAGCTAAAAAACACAAATGTGTTTACTTCAGCTGCTTTGCACAATATAAAAATGTGATTAGAATGACTTGCACATTGTAAAGGCAAAATACATTTAAATAACTTCTTTAACAGTATAAACCTGATAGCTTAACTTCTGTAAATCAAATGTAACATTTTTACAAACGCCTCACATTTTGATCATTGTGCAAACAACTTTACATCCCTGTGCTTTGAGAGATTTTATAAAACTTTATAAAGATAATCTGTAATGTCAATATGCCTGTTTTATCTTTAGACATTTTAAAATATAAATAACAGTGTTGGTAATAGAAATGTACCTAAAAAAGGGAACACTAGCATTAGGAAACACCTAATACATCAAATGTAAAATTGATTGTATTACAGATTTACGTTTGTTAAATGACACATGATATGGTTTATGAAAATACAGTAAAGTTTTCTTACAGTGTAAATGCTGGTATTATTTTAGGTCATCTAAAATGATTTTTGTGCTCAATAAAACACAATTTCTTTTCTTTCATTTTTAAGTTAATAGTTAACTTGTAATCAGGAAACTGAATTCAATTCTAATCTAAACCCAGGAAGGAATTATGTTAAATGTCAAGTGAACAGGAAGGAAAGGTTATAGTGCAATGTAGATCTGTCAATATCTGACCCACACCTTTCTAATATCATTTTGGAGACACTTGTCATTACTGGAGACCAACAGATCATATTATTAGGCTAAATGTGAGATTTCCTCAAGGGTTAACAAAAACAGACAGCATTAATTTGTTATTTTTGAAATGAGGGATTATTAAAAAAACTTGCAAGTTAGATTTTTGTCTCCAGTTGCGACAACTATCTCCTTTTTCTGGAGGGTCTCAAAGTGGGGAATCCACTTTGGTGTAGGATATCTGATGTGAGCGATCTTTAAAGAGCAGTGTGCGAACATCTGTCCAGTTATCTTGAGCGGTGTGTGTGTGTGTGTGTGTGTGTGTGTGTGTGTGTGTGTTAGCTGGTCCCACTGAGTGATCCTCGTCTTGTCAGGCTCTGCGTGCTGGAGCTGAGGCCTCGAACATCTGTCAAACGGCTCGACTGAGGAACAGAACAAAAACACACAATAGGTGTTTGAGTGTTACAGATTTCTGTAAGCTACAGTCAAAAGTATTTTAATCACTTAATGAGGACATGTACATGACTGAGGGTTGTAGCCGTGATTAATGTTGCATTTATTGAGACTAATCCAGAACTGACAAACACAAAACAAATGTGGTTTCTGTTTCTGGTCTTCTGAAAATTACTTACATGGCTCCCAATATTTGTTTGCCTTTTTATAGATCACTGAATTAAAAAACCTGGCAGAATTACTACTCCAAGAACACATTAAACTGATTGAATCACCAACAGTCTCCTCACCTGGGCACTGTCCTGACTCTCTCGGGCTCCAACATTCAACACATTCAGAGAGTTTGCCCTCTTCATACTGAAAACAGAACAGATTATCACAATGAACTCTTGGTCTTTATAAAAAGGGGCATAATGTCACTAAACACACATAAAACTGTGACTGCTGATTTGGGGAAAGGAAGAGCTGTTGAGGAAAATGCACTGATTTAAGGTTTAACAGTTTAAAAGTACATCCAAAGCGAGAGCTGTGTCTGCGTTCTCTGCAGCAGGTCAGGACTCGTTCCAGGTGGTGTTTGGCCTGAGAGTCCGCTTTGATATTCATGCATTCGCTTTACCAAACTGTTGGGACGAAAAGACAAAATTAACTGGTAGATCAAGAGCTGACTGAAAGAATAGATCACGGGTACAAGAGCCCAAAATGGATTTTCTCAGGAGAGTGGCTGGTGTGTCTCTCATAAGGTGAGAAGCTCGGTGATCCGTGAGGAACTCAGAGTAGAGCTGCTGCACCTTTTGCGCCTCCCTAGAGAGGTGGTCCAGCCACGTTCAGCAGAGAGGAGGCCTCGGGGAAGACCTAGGACTAGGGGGAGCGATTTTATCTCCACACCAGCCTGAGAACAGAGCTGGTTAATGTGGCTCAGAAAAGAGAAGTTTGGGGCCCCCTGCTGGAGCTGCTGCCCCCTGAAAAGCGGTTTAAGATGATGATGTGTCTAAAAGTGTATTTTTCCCAGACGGAGTTCTTAATCTACACAATAAAATATGGAGAATGTCCACTATTTTTAAACATCACATCAGCATAATGTTGTTTTTAAAATTGATTGATAGGAGATGTTTCTTAAACTTTAAATTCCAAAACAAAACCAGAGAAAATCCATGAGCAAAAAAACTTGTGTACTGAATGGATCTTGTTTCAGCGCACAATGATGATTAAACATCTTTGTAATATAATATTACCCAACACTCCTCTGGGTCGTTTCCTCCACTCCGACTCCTTTCAACTTGCGGACCAGTTTTTCGCTGCTTCGGCGTATCGACTCTCTGAGTTTAGTAAAGGATCCGCTGCGTTTCAGGTTACTGAGTCCGTCTTGTCTGGAGCCGGCGTCCTCTGCACCGGACCAGCTGGGACGACCTTCACCTGGAGGACGAACAGACAGAATTACAAACGGTATCAAACCAACGTATAAATGTAGAGTCTGCAAAAACAAGGTCTCAGTGTTTGTTTTCTTATCTCTTCTATCATGCGTTTTGAAAATGTATATCTTAACCGCTAAAGAAAACTTCTGCAAGGACTAACTGCTTACATCTCAACGCTGCACAACAGTCTACAGTACGGATCCGGTTCGGACAGCATCATCAGAGGACTTGGATAATTACATTAAGGGGAAATTTTGTGCACTTCAACATTATAAACTTAACATTCTGACATGTTTAACTTCACAACCTACATTCTGTTTTTCATATTTTGAGTGCATCTTCACAGACCACACAATCGTACACGTGCACCACTTGATCCAGGAAATGTGTCTGTGTTACAAACGTCCTTTAGTTTATTCGCTTGCGTTTTCACTTCCAAAAGTCCCTCGTGGTCACAACAAATAAAAATATTTTAAATTACAAAAGCGAGATCCACGTTGTTAAACAAAACATTAAGCATTATGGGGGGACAAATTATTTTCTTCAAGTCTCATCCAAATCACTTGTGGAAAAAACAATTTTTGTATTGTAATAAAACCAAAATGACAAATCCAAAAGAAAATGTATAATATCTATATAAATCACAGTTTCTAACCTTCTACAGATCCAAACTCCTTTTCATGTGCCCTGGTCAGGATCTCTTTGTAAAGGGCTTCAGCTTGTCTGTATTTTCCCTGCTTAAGATAGCAGGAAGCCTGAGAAAGGACAAAGAACCAGGAGAAGGGTGCAGAAAACATTGAAAATTTTATAGATCTATTAGCAGGAGGCATAAATTAAATATATTGTACAAAAGTAACTGCTTATAAATGCACTGTTGAAAATACTGACAGTAATGATGTGTGATCTTCTACCCTTTGAAATGTGAAATGACACTCTCAGTGAGTGAAAACATGAGAACACAGTCGCCGCAGTGAAAACACATTTTCCTCTCACCAGGTTGTTCTTGGTCTTGGCCACGTTGGCGTCGTCCGGTCCCAGTTTGCTCTGGTAGATGTGCAGAGCGCGTTCGTAGTACTGCTCCACCTCCTGGTACTTCCCCTGGTTCTGACACAGCAAAGCCAGGTTGTTCAGCTGCTTGGCCACATCTGGGTGGTCTGTACCCAGAACCTGATGGGGCGTTCAGACACAAAATACACTGAGGACGAAAAATACATTATTCTTTCCATAACAATGACAGTATCCGATACATGAAACATGCAAAATCCTCATGTTCAGGTTTGTTTGTAAGGGTCAGCGGTAGAAGACGTGTTCAGATTGTGTGAAAATACTCTGTTACAAGTAATAGTCCTGTATTCAAAATCTTACTCAAGCAGAATGACACAAGTGTTGGTAGTAAAATATACGTAAAGAAGTAAAAATACTTAAATTAAAACTGAGTTTTATAAAGACTTAATGGTTTATTTTCGTTAAAGCATTAAACTGGTAACTGGAAACTGTTTTAAAACTAAAGTTACAGTAAAAGTTGTGATTCAGATTAAGAATTTTATGAACTCGGAGGTATAGTAATACAAGTGTTTTCTCACTTTCTCTCTGATCTCCAGAGCTCTTTTACACAGCGGCTCTGCTTCCTTGTATTTTCCTCTTTTGCCATAAAGCACCGCCAGGTTGTTCAGCGTTGCTGCCACCTGTAAACAGAACACACAAACATTACATACCAACTCAGTAAGTCTGATCTAAACGACATTAAACAACCTTAAAAGGGAACAATGAACATTTATGAGGGGGGTAATTACAGACAGGCAGCGTTTGCAGCAACAAAATGAGACAGAGGCTCAGATATCTGTTATAATACAAACTGCCAACAAAATGTTCCTAAGAGACTGAACACTGCTGCTTCTGCCCAAAAGGTTTTACTTTTGTGTTTATTTACACAGTGATAAAACAAAATTGTGACTGAATATCAAGTACAACAAAAGAAAACTACAGAATTTAGTCCAGGTTAGATTCAGGATGTTTCCGGGGTTAAGAACCGTCTAATTACAAAGTCTTTTAGACTGCAGCTGGTTTATTAAAAGGAGGGAAACTTACAGCCGGATGGTCCATCCCAAGAGTTTTCTCCCTGATCGCCAACGCGTCGTTCAGCAGGTTGGCTGCTTCTTTGTATTTGTTCTGGTCTCTGAAGAGAAACACATGTTGGTCACCTCAGATCAAACTTTTTATATAAACCACGTGGTTTTGGTAAATGCAGTTCCTTGTTCTACGTGAAGGACAGTCGTAGTTTGTTTAGTTTTATAAGTCGAGGTTTTCACTGTTAAACCCTCTCATTTCTTTCAGATTTTAGTGCTTTTCAGCTTCTATAAAGAGCTGTAAGATTATACACGGGGGTCAATCTGTGTTTTTCTGTTTCTTTGTCGCCATGTTAACTGGACTCACCTGTACACCAGTGCCAGTATGTTCAGCATGGTGGCTACGTCTGGGTGGGTGTGTCCTGAGGACTTCTCCAGGTCTTCCAAAGCCTGTTGAGACATTATTTTAAATCAGGATTTTAAGGCATCTGTAAAGAACAATTTTTGAAATTCTGCATTTTGATCATTTTCCCAAAATGTAATTGAACTTTTTAAATAATTCAAAGTAGACAAAGTAGAGAGGTCGGGTATGACACTCAAAGTCCACCAACCCGGGTACAAACCAGAGAACGCTTCATAGTAGGGACTGTAAACTCCCAGGCCTCTAGGACCTGCAAGGACAGACTACATAAACACACAAAAGCTTTGCGTAGTCTGTCCTCTTCCAGGAGAGAGGAAGTCATTTTACTCAGGTCTCTTTTCAGGGGATTTCTTCCTTATCTGAATCGAGGCTCTGAGAACAGAGGGTGTTGTATGCTGTACAGACTGTAAAGCTCCTAGAGGCAAATTTGTGATTTGTGGCTCTGGAAAACTGGATTTTGAGACTTAAACCCTCTCTGGTGGGGAAGGTGCCAGAGCGAATGCAGGTTTCAGATCGGACCAAAGAGCAGCAGTCAAAGATTCTATACAGGGGGAGGTGAACGCCCCTCTCACCTGTTTGCAGAGCGGTACAGCGACCTCGTATCGTCCCTGGGATGCGTACTGGATGACCAAGTTGTGGAGCGTTCGAAGGCGGGCGGGAATCTCGTAGCCGCCCTGCTGGGCTGCGGCTGCTGCACTGCTGTGGTGAGGCTGGGACACTGTTTAAAAGAAATAAACACACCAATACAAAAGAATAATATGTTACGAGTATATACTTTTAATTTCTTCAGAGACGACTGAAAATGAGATAAGACCAAGATGTAAGCAATGTACTGCATTTCATCAAGTTTGAGTTTAATTTATGCAACTAAAGGTGCAATTTAAAAAAGTGCTGTTATAGAAGACAACTTCATACACGATTTACAAAGAAAATCTTTTGAATCCACCCATGCAGTTAGTTTCAGTTTTATTTTCTGAGCTTTTGAGATCTGCACCGCTGAGACTTCTTGCACTATCAAGACAAAATCAAGGAAATGAAGGAATCACTGGAAATCCTTTTGTGATGCTCACAAACTACATAGCAACATCACCTTACATTTACATTACAACACCTCTTTTGTATTGGAACAGCCTCTCAAACATCATTGAAAGGCATACTACATATTACTGATGTTAAAGTCTGTGATAAACACATTTACAAACAGCAGCAAAGCCTTACTCTGTGACTGTTCCTCGTCCTCGGTAGGAAACAGGTCATCCAGAGACTCCTTGGTGGAAGACGTGTCTTTGTCATCCTGAAGTGGGAAACAAACACATTCAGCAAAGACGAACTGCATTTCTCAACGTTTTTTTAGTTGCAGTTTCATGGTGCTTTTTAGCCTCTTCAAATTACTACATGGCAGCGGAAGCACACGGCTGTTTTCAGTAAAACAAGATGTAATAAACCGACTATACACAGTGAAGAATTTAGCAGCGACATAGCCATACAGAGCTACAAGCAGAGTGAATATTGGGCTTAACATTCACAAGCCCTACTGAATGCAGATGTTTTTGTTTGATGTGGAAATAGATAACTGTTGCTAAAGTAACATATACCATAACTTCATAAGTTGTCAGTTCTTCTGTCCGCTAGAGGCCGTAAGATACTATTACTGCAGCTTTAAGAACCAGTTTCAATTTTGGCTGTTCTCCGACTACCCTTTAAAAAACTCACAGGTCTGCACAAACATTTCTCAGGTTTTACTCAGATCAAATATATATCTCAGCCTGAACATCCAGATGAAGGCCCTGGGCCCAAACGTGTTAGTTACTTTTCCTGTAAGTTGGTTTTCCACATTTGATCCTTTGTTTTCTGAACACCTAGTCCGCTGGTGAAGTAGTGATAGCAAACTCCTCCTGAACACACACACACACACACACACACACACACACACATATTTGTGTTTGCAGTTTGTTGTCAGCTCATAATCTGAGTGTTAACACACCCACAAGTTGGAGCAGAAGAAGCTCTGAATCATGCACACCCATTGGTGCCTACAGTGAAAGAGAAACAGAGAGAGACGCCAAGACAAACTAACTTGGTCAGTGCTAAGAAACCTGCTCCAGTCTGCTGCAGTACCTTTGTCCTAATTATACAACTATTACGACCATAACAAACTTTAGAATGGGGTCATAGGATTCATTCACAGTTGCATTTGTTAATTAATTTGTTGTTTAGGTCTTAGTTATGTATGTAGTTAGTGTAAAGTTTGTGTTTGTTGTGTGTGTAGTTAGTAGTTTAATAAACCTTTCATTTCCAAAGAACCTGATTCTAGGTCTATTCTGAGTCTAGGACTTTGTAACAACCTTCAGACTGAGACTAAATTATTTAATTAGGCTATTTAGTCATATTCCCTTTTGAGAGATGAATTTGATGCGAGTTAGATTCTGCTATTTAGTAAATAATGATTATTTCTGAGAGCCAGAAGTGAGCATTAATCTGTTCCTTCCTCTTGACCAAAATTAAGGTCATTCACTATGATCGTTTAATGCCTTTAAGCTGTGTGAACCTCTACAATTGTGTCCTCACCAGCTGCGGCTCCTCCTGGTCGTATTTGCGTATGGAGGACATGAACTGCAGGTGTTTGTTCTGCTCCTCCAGGGTGACAACCTCCTGCTCCCTGTCCTGCAGCCGCTGCTGAGCGCCAGCCAGCTCGTCCCTCAACCACTGGTTCTCCTGACACAGACGACGCACCTGAGGACAAGGAAGGGTGAGGAAAATAATGAGGGAGGAGAAGGAGGAGGATGTAGGGGAGAGATAGGAATAGTTAAAGGAAAGATGAAGTACAGAGAGGGAGGAATAAAAAAAAGAAATGAGTAGTTGGAGATGAAGGAAGAGGCAGAGTAAAGAGGAAGAAGGAGTGAAAGGAGGAAGGGAAAAAGGCAAGAGGAGGTGTGGGTTAGCTTCATTCTGACCAACAGATAACGTGAAGTGACAAATGTTGATACAAACTCACCCCACAGAAAACACAATTAAGGATTTAACTGTTAGATTGTGGAGTTAATTATCACCCCACCCTATTCTCTCTCTCTCTCTCTCTCTCTCTCTCTCTCTCTCTCTCTCTCTCTCTCTCTCTCTCTCTCTCTCTCTCTCTCTCTCTCTCTCTCTCTCTCACACACACACACACACACACACACACACACACACACACACACACACACACACATATATATATACACATACATACTCATCTTTTGATCTTAAACCCAAATGTCTTCAGTGAACAACAAAAGCAAAGGAATTTATATATATATATAAATTCCTTTGCTTTTATGAGACAAGAGTTCAGAATTTCGGCTCTCATTTCCTGCTATTCACATCTAGATGTGTTAAACCACTCAGGACAAACCACCCTTTCTTTCAACCCACCCATTTTTCTAGTGAGCAAAACTATTGGAACATGTGACTGACAGATGTTTCTTGTTGCCTTTTAGGTTGATTGTCCAAACATTAAATAGCTCTGCATGACTAGTCTAAATTTTCAACCTTAGTTCAAACCTATAAAGACTGCATTTCCTGTTAAAGAGGATAAAGCAACATGAAGACCAGAGAGCTGTCCATTGGGAGAAAAGCAAGCCACTGTCAAGCTGAGAAAAGAAGGACAATCGAGCAGAGCCTTTGGACAAACATTGGGCGTAGCAAGCACAACAGTTTGGAACGTCCTGGAAAAGAAAAAAAATACTGGTGTATTGAGCAACAGACGTCCAACAGGTCGGCCAAGGAAAACAACAGTAGCTGATGACAGAAATATCATGAGAGCTGTGAAGAAAACTCCCAAAACATCAGTAAGTGCAGGGGTGAAGGTATCACAATCCACTGTTGGAAGAAGACTCAGAGAGCAGAAATATAGAGGCCACACCACAAGATGCAAACCACTCATCAGCAGGAAGAATGAGCCGCAAAAGTTCTGCAACACAATCTTATGGACTGATGAGACCAAGATTAATCTCTAGCAAAGTGACGGAAAGGCCAATGTGTGGAGAAAGAAAGGAACTGCTTATGATCTGAAGCAAACAAGCTCATCTGTGAAGCATGGTGGTCAAGACATTCCCCTCTCCACAACAGTCACCAATCTTAGTGTAAGATTTGAGCAACAACTCACCTTTGAAGCCCATATCAAAAACCTCGGCAAGACTTCTCTCTACCATCTCAGAAATATTGCTAAACTTCATTCCACACTCACTTGAGCTGATGCTGAAAAACTGGTCCACGCCTTTGTCTCCTCCAGATTGGATTACTGTAACGCACTTCTCATCGGGATCCCTAACAAGAGTCTGCAAAGACTGCAGTGTATTCAGAACAGTGCTGCAAGGATCCTGATGAGACTGCGGAAGTACGACCACATCACACCCATTCTCCGTTCACTCCACTGGCTTCCCGTTTCTGCTAGGATTGAATACAAGGTCTCGCTTCTCACCCACCAGTGGGTTTATGGATATGCCCCTCCCCCCCCTACCTGAAAGAACTACTCACCCCTCTAACTACAACACGATCCCTCCGCTCAACAAACTCAAACCGCCTCCTTCTCCCCAGGACTAAACTCAGCACCATGGGTGCTTTCTTTTCTGCCGCTCCTCGGATCTGGAATGACCATCTGAGGGCACCTCAGACTACTGAGACTTTTAAAAAAGGACTAAAAACATTTCTTTTTTGCAGAACGTATGAGTTTTAATTAACCCTGCAAGCTGTTGCATTACTTATTTGTATTTTATATTGATGTTTTTACCTTGCTTTTATGATCTTAACTGTAGCACTTTGAGATCTGTTTCAAATGTAAAGTGGAAGGTTTTAGACTGGCCAAGTCAGTCACCTGACCTTAACCCAACAGAGCTGCATTTCACCTCCTTAAGAGGAGACTGAAGGGAGAAAAACCCTGAAACACACAAGAACTGAAAGAAGCTGTGGTAAAAGCCTGGAATAGCATCACAAATGAAGAATGCAACAGTTTGGTGATGTCAGTGGGTCACAGGCTTGAGGCAGTTATTGCAAGCAAGGGTTATGCCACCAAATATTAAACGTTATTTATGTTAAGATTATTTGTTCCATTACTTTTTCTCACCTAAGAATGTTGTGATCTAATACAAAGGGTTGTATATCCTGAGTTGTTTAATGCATCTAGATGTGAATACCTGGAAATAAAAGCTGAAATGCTGAACTCTCGTCTCAAACTCATCTTTTCATCTTAAACCCAAATGTCTTCAGTGAACAACAAAAACTAAAGAATTTGCCTTCCCGTTCCAATACTTTTTGGAGGGGACTGTATATATATGGCATAAGAGAACCTCCCATCTGCTCTTAACCTCTTCAGTTATTTGTCTCTTTTTTAACATTTCCTGCACAAACCCACCTGAGCGCGCAGCTTCTGTTTCTCCGCCTCCAGTGAACCCAGGTGAGCCGACAATGCCATCATCACCTGAAGGGATGGAAGACAACAGAAACATGACGTAAAGCATCCAAGTGATGCGAGTTGTATGTGTCTGATGAGTTGTGAATAAAACCAGTTATTTCTTAGTTTATTGAGCCTTTCACTATTGATTTTATTAAACTAGTGTAGGTAATGTAATGTATTTCAGATGCTGAGCTAATCTACTGTGTCACTTGCCTATGCAAACGCTAGAATTACTGATTTAGCATTGTTAGCATTCTGGCATGCAAATGTAATGGAATTCTGTTTGCATTACAACTTAAAGTAGGAGTCAATATAATTTCTTTCTTGTGTGTAGTAGACACATCATATATTTGTACTTCTTGAAGTACATCTGGGTAGTCTCTAGGTCTCACTTGTAAAAGAGGTTTTAACCTCAATGTGACTTCCTAGTTAAATAAAGGTTATAATAATAAGTTGAATTCTAATTATATGCTGGCACCTTTCTACTTTTAACACTGTAAGCTGTTGTGTTTTGATAAAGTCAGTAAAGAAGTGTTAAACGTATCTGAGCTTCCTGCGTTCTGTCTGACACCCCAAGGTGAACATCGTTATTATTACATATACATGTATGTAAACAGTCCAAGTCTAGAAAAAAATACATAACTCTGGCTTTCCCTCTGTTCTTGTAGTTGTACCTGTGCCTCGCTCAGCCCCAGCTCTATCCTCTCTAGTGATTGGCGGATGATGCCGCTCTTCTCCTGCTCCACGCTGCCGCTCTCTGACGCTGGCCGGTTCTCCGTCGGCTGCTGCAGGCTCTCCAGCAGACTGTGGTTCTCTCCTCTCAGCGCCTCCAGCCCTGCGATCACCTGCTGCGTGCTGCCCAGAATCTCCTCAGTGGACAACATGGCTCCAACTCTGAGGTACCTCCTCTTACAACAACCTACCTGGGAACAGCACAGAGGCACACTTAAACGTTAGAAGTCATAAAAGGAGTTCCACAGTCTCGGAGGCCTAAAGGTTAAAGGGTGCAAGTGCTTTTACCTCTCATCTGAGGGAATTTCTTAAGTTATGACTGACTGGCATGGTGGTTAAATATCTTCAAACAGCCCAGCTTCCCTTGATTTTAACTTTCCTTGGATAATCAATAACATCTTAAAATCCCTAAAAGGACACAGTGTAAGGAAGCTAAGATCGGTGTGATGTGATCATGTTTCTTAGACAGTGTCCTGGAAGCAGAGTTTTGGATGAGCTGGAGACAGGAGAGGGATTTTTAACTGCTTCTAGAGAGCAACCAATTACAGAAAACTAACTGAGTAGTTATGACGGCACAAACAACAGTTTCCAGATTTTTGGCAAAAAGGAAATAAAGTATTAGAAACTTGAAATGTTTCTAAGATGATGAAAGCAGGACTGAACCATTGATTTGTACAATTACAATAACAGTATTAGAAGTAGCAGCACAAGTACTGTCAGTAGAATTAGTAGCCAATAGTAGCCAGTAAGTCGGTACCAGTAAAAACATTATAATAGTAGTAGTAATAGTATATTCAACAGCTGTATATAACCGTAGTGGATGCAGTGGAAAAAGCAGTGCTGGCAGTGTTCAAACAGCAGTAATACAGCAGCAGAAGCAGCAGTACGAGTACTAAAAGTATATTTAGTAGCTGACAGTAGTTATCAGAAGCTGTCGGAGAACTAATAGTAGAAGCAGTACTGTAGTAGTATTCAACTTTATCTGCCACCATATGAAGTTTACATGCAAGCCAACTTTAAAATATCCCTGCAAATAATTCTGAATCTGAATTTGTCTTTTAAGTCAGCTGGTGAACACAGTCCCACTCTAGTTCTGATTAATTTGACCAAAGATAAATAGCCAACACTGGCAACATTTGGAAAGAAAGAACAGGAAGAAAGAGAAATCAGGAGATGTTTGGATGTGGATTGGCCCAAGAGACTAAAGAGACTGAGCAGCCACCTACTCGTTCTGCCAAGTTAATCTACCTAGAAGCTTTGATTTCTTGTGGTTTTCACTTATTAAATTCATAAAATAGAATATGCAAATTTAACAATGCCAAGAAAATTCTACTATTCAGTAACAGTGGGCTGTGAAAAAACAAGAACATGGTAAAGCAAATACAACTATACACAAATACAACTCTACACATAATATAATATATTATGCTGGTTTAGTTTCCTCTTTTCTGGTCTGATCAGAGCAGACTGAGAGGAGAAGTGGTCATATGGAACTAAATACCAATCTTACAGTACATGCAGACAGTTTACTAAAGCAAATCTTTTGTTGGTTTAGTTTCATTCTGTTAGAAACAACATCCACATAACACCTTTTCCAAATACTCACAAACCACTCAAGCCAACATGGAATACAGACGAAAGACTTTATATATCTATATCTATAAAGCAGGTTTTTTTTTTTATTTAATCACAGGAGGATTAAACAAAGAAAATGCTATAGTTTGGATTTTGGGGCTCTTCAGACTTTACATGTAACTGAGGAAAACAAACACACATATAATCTGCACGCGCTTTGTTTACTGTGGGCGACGCACCGATCCTCTGTCTATTCAACCAACTTGCCAGGAATAATGTTTTTATATGCTAATTTCAACCCCTCAGCTGATTCATTGACGACTGCGTCACATTACGAGACATTTATGTTCAGTGTTTAGGTGAAAACATCACCGGCTGCTGTGCAACAACGTTTCAATAAGTTATTCTCTCCAACACGATGTCAAACACACGGACTTCTTCTCAGATCCACATCAACAAAAAGTTATTTATAGCCTAGTTTACCTGCTAAGTCCAGGCTCCGGCGGCGTGGTTTCGTCCTCTTTTTGTCCACTCTCGAGCCTAATGTTACCGGATTTATTTGGAAAGCGGAACCTGTCCTTTACAGCGGGACATTTTCCGCTCACAGTATCTTACAGTTTGATCAATGTTTAACAGGTGGTAGGGTAAAAAAAAAAAGAAAAGAAAAGACAAACAGAAGCAGCAAACGATTCACCTGCTGCCTCCTCAGCTCTCAGCTCCTCCTGTCATCACAGATTCATCAGAGTCAAGTCAGCATCGGTAACACACTCAACTTCCGGTGCTCACCTTCAAAGTAAAGGACGTTTAACCATCTAAATAATATCAATAATATAAGTGTTAAGTTCAAGGAATGGTTTACATGCATAGTTTGCCACTTATGAGTCATATCCTGTTTATGATCCAATTTGAGATATGGGATTATGTGAATCACGGCAAACCCTGGTTATTTACATTCTTTTATGAACAATTAAAACATTCTCCAGGATACCGATCCCTATCTTCTGTCTGTACAGGCTTGTCTTTGATCTCCATGAACTTGAATTTCTGTACCAAATGGTTTAACTGGGACTGTCCAATGTGTTTTGACTCTTTCATCTTGTCACCAGTAATTGTAGACAAGAGTGACAAGCATTACTTATTTGTCTCCAACTTATTCTCACCTCACACCGTTCATCATTTCATCTTCGTTTTTCTCGCCAGCTACTTCATGACATGATTTAAGTTGGAAGCGACAGTGAACAGACACGTGTTCACATGCCAGAGAATCCTGTCTTTTTCTTTCCTCAGAGAAACACAATTAGTATGTGGGTTCAACTAACCTGGGATAACGGCATTGCTACATTTCTGCATGATATAATGTTTAAACATATAAACTGAAATATAAGCTGAAAACACCTTTGTGATTTTGCAGTACATGGAGGCATCACTGAAACAAAAGCAACTCTAATGTGGTCGGTTTAGTGAGACCTATTTTAAGGTTCGCTCATTGTTCTGCACACCTAATCTATCAATGTATGTGTAAATGGATGTTTATCCTACAATATGACGGAAACAATATGAGACAACAGCAGAATGAAGACTACATAAAGATAAAAAATAAACTGTGAAATATTGTTGTTATAGTTTAATTACCTGATAATATCCAACTAGTAGAACTCAACTCAAGTTTATCGCCTTAAAATAAAATCACATCAAACACAGCGCTTTTATTCTGAAGGCAAAGCCCAACGACTTCCTGTATTTGTCCAGTTACGTCTGCGTGTTTTGACGCAGCTGAGGAGCTTACCTGATCCCATATTTCCCACCATACACCGCGGCACCGGGGTCATGGGCTGGCCGTGATGTCCTGCCCGGAACAAGGCCACCTATCTGTCGGAGAGATTAACTGCCTGCAGGAAGCGAGAGATTATTAATGACAAATGATTAATGATTATAAATGGTTTACCATGACAGTCTCTATTTATCTATATAAATAAATAACCTTTTATATTTTGGGGGTTTTTTTACAGCAGAAAATTGAGGATACCGGTGTGAATGTATGAATTATTTGCCCTGTGCCTACTTGGTTCCTGAGTGTCAAAAGCTTCCCTGTAGACTCCACAATTATTTCCATGCTTTTTAAAAACGTTTTGATTGTCCTTCGCTCTGGGCCAGATGCTTCAAATCTCCCTTGGGTGTTCAAGTCCTCTGGCCCAGATGAATCGTTTGAGTACTCTTCTTTTTTTTTCTTTTCTTACTTTAATAAATATCACAAAGGAAACTGTTTGTTGTTACTTATTTCTCGGTTCAATTCTCCACAAGGAAATTTAAACAATTTCCACCACATGTATCACGTAACGGATTTAGTTTAACGTGTACAGTGGGTTGAATTCTAAGAAACATTTTATACCATCTGCAATAATCACTCTGAACAACAACTCTGTACAGCTGCTGATTTTTATGTAGGTTTTAAATGTGTGTTTTAATGAGCCTTGTCAAAGCTGTTGTGGGACAGACACATCTATCTATCTATATAAATTGATCTTAATTTAAATATACAGGGGTGTTTTACTTCTATTTATAAGAACACTACTAAAAAAACATTATTGATGTAAATATTACTGACACACTTTGTTTTCTTACGTTACGTTGCTGCCACCATGTCACAGATTAGTACGTCCATTCAGTCAGATTAACCGGGTAGTCGTGACCCAGGGGTCACAGTGTAGAACCAGCATTAGTCTTATTAATGTCACATTAGCTAAGCTTGTGGAGGAACAAGGTTTTAGGAAACAATCAACCTGAGCTACGTTAAGACTTCATTACAGCAGCATCAGTCGGCGGGGCCAAGGCTCAGCAGCTTAATGTAAAGTGAGTGCAAACAAATACAGCAAGCGCAGTGTGTGACCAAATACAGAAACGCTGCAAGTAGGGCACATGTCAGTGGTAATTTAAACGAGCTGTGTCCGTCCCTTTTATTGTCCCCTGGAAACAGTTTCCTTTGTCATCTGTTTTATTACCTCAGAGCAACAAAACCACCCACTGTTCCTCCCCTTTTTATTCAACATTAAGAATAATATAGTCCAAGATACGAGTTTTTTGTGATCTTTTGTTTGATCTCATTACTTTTAATAATATAATTACTATTAGTTGAATTATTTACATAAATGGTGACATTAAAACCCAATAAAATAGATCTCTATAATAGCTCCTGTGTTTCAGTAAGTTTTCTGCTCACGTTCAAAACTTTCGGCACAAAATCTATCCCAAATATCTGTGTATCAAGAAAAAAAGTTGTAATATTACGAGAATAACGTCATCATTTAATGAGCAATCATAATATTTATTTAAGTCTACCTGTCCTATACAGTAGTCTGCTGTGACAGTGCTGATGTGGCAGTATACCCTTCTCTTCAAAATATATTAAAAAAATAATTTGAGCAAGCAAATGGCATTCATATAAATATGTTTTTCCCGTCACGGTGTGTCATTTGTACAGGAATATTTTTGTACTCTATAATTGTTTCTTATAAAAACAAACCAATTTCACGGAGTGGAGTTTTTTTCTCTTTTTATTATGTGTAGCAAACAAGCATAAATACATTTTCACCTCATTAAAAATAGACTCTGCTGTACATTCATTGCGTTTTACCAAAATCTCTTTTTTAACTGAGAGTTGAAAAGTGGTCATTGTACTTTTACGTTCCACCAAATTTGCCTCTAAAGTCAAATGTACCTGTACTGAATCTTCTTTTTGATCTAAAACTGATGTTTGAAATTATATCAGTGGCAAACTGAAGTTGTTTAAACAACATTTGATCTCTTCATCCTGTGTAAATGTAGCTGGAGTCAAATATCCCAAGGCCTTCTGAAGTGCTTTTCTCTAGGACTTTACAGATTTTATTATATAATATAGACTTTCTACATACATTTACACAGATTTCTATAAACCCTCTGAAGTTGCCAGTATTCTTCTACAGCGCAGCTAACAAAACCTGGGCTGAAATGAGGACGTGCCTTCTTCAAACTGAACATGAAGATGTTTCAATCTTACCCTAAATCAGTGGTCTGTAGCTGAGACAGGATGAGAGCTAGAGGAGCTAATCAGCTATACATATTGCAAAACAGAGACTGTGGGCAGTGGTGCACCACAGGCTGTCCCCATCTTCTGTAGGTCATCACAGTTGGTGCAGCGAGGGGCAAGGGGGGAATCATCAACAGGTGGAGTGGAAGACCCCGCCCACCTTGGCGCCCTGCCCAGCCAGTTTGTTGTATTCAGCGACGGCCTTCTCCGTCTGCAAGACTCTGACGTCGACCCCTTTCTGCTTCACAAAGTCCAGAGTGGAGGTGGGAACCTAAGAGAAGAGACGGCACAAACCGGACTCATGGCATGTCTCCACAGAAGCTGCGTTTTTTAATTTCATCTCACGCGTGTCTAATGAAACAGATATGATCATATTTCATTCAATCC
>NC_060166.1:34955917-34957969 GCF_021292245.1 Micropterus dolomieu
GGAGCAAGCCCCTATTCCATCTCCCTGCTCCAAAAATCAATTTAATATATGGTCCCCGGGTAGGAGACGTATCAGATATTAAACTGATAAGAACAGATACTACACTTGATCTTAGCCAAAAGGCCGAGAAGCGATAACGTGATGACGTCGGAGGCAAAGGCCTCATTCACCGCACACTCACTTTCACTGAGGGTGGAAAAGCTGCGGGACACTTTAAGGACAGTCGGCAAATAAGAGGAGCAAAGGACAACGAGCGACAGTCGAGGAAAATGTCACGGAGTCGCTACAAATAATGTTATTTAGAAGAAAGAAACGAAAATAAACTGGCGCCTCGACGCTTCCGGGTCACGTGGGGGGCCTTCTAATCCAATCAGAATTTAAAGCAGTAGACTCTCAACAACGTTACAATAATACAAACAACTGTGCGTATTTTACTTTAATGTTAATTCTAACAAACAAAGAGCTTTCATAACATTACAGAGTCCTCTGCGGGTGAAGAAACGGTTTGCTTTTTACGACATAGCGTCTGTTTTCAGAAACAAATGGAGCTCCGACAGTCGCAAGAGACTCTGCTCCCAGTGTGACAGAGGACATGTAGAGACAGAGCTGCACTTTCTAACCTCATGCCCTAAATATAAAACACTAAGACAAAAACACTTTGCAAACATTTCCCAAATATACCCCGAATTCATATCGCACAGAAACTCCCCTATTTACTGGGAGAAATGCCCAAATGCGAAATAATTGCTGCAAAATATGTCTCCTCATGCCATGAAGTGAGGACAACCAGTGGAACCTCAGACTAACAAATAATTGTACAGATTTTCTGACCACAACAAAGCTCCGGTGACTATGCAAGCCGAGATAACTCTGCCCCATGAGGACTTTACACTCCTTAAGAAAGCGAACAAAAAGATTGCTGACCTTATGGAAGACATCTGACGACTTTCAGAGGAACTCAAAGAGAAAGATTCCCTGCTGACTGGCTTTATGGATGTGGCTACAGTACAAGCCAAACAGATTGTTTCTCTTAGCGCAACCGCTAACATCCAGGACACCGTGCTATGGGACCCCTCTAGTCTTCCCAGGCTTTCATCCTGCTCGACTCCAAAGCATCAGTCAACATGGGCTGAAGTGGTGGTCCGTGGCTGCAAGAGAGGCTCGGACGGGGCTGCCTCTCCTCCGCACATCGGCCTCTCCAACCGCTATGCAGCCCTGTCTGACGACACTCCGGTCCATCCAGCGGATGCACCTGCGGCTTCGAGTCTCTCTGACACGGATCTCTTTCGGCGCACAGTGCCTGCTGACACTGTTGCATCTCCTCCACCGGCTGCATCTCCTGCACTGGCTGCTAACGGTGATCGGCTGGGCCGCCAGTCTGCCACAATAATTGGTGACTCCATAACCAGAAACCTCCGTTTCTTTAACGCTACCACTCACTGCTTCCCCGGTGCCACCACAGCTGACATTTTAAATCACGTCCTCCATCACAAGAGTGATAGTCCATGTCGGAACAAATGACACAGCTCTTCGGCAGTCTGAGCTGACAAAATCAGATTTTAACCGTCTTTTAAACTTTTTAAAGCAGTGTGGAAAGTCCGTTTTTATCTCTGGTCCCATTCCCACAGTCGGTCGCGGTGCTGGCCGCTTCAATAGACTCCTTGGCCTCCACGACTGGCTCCAGTCCGCCTACAGGGCTCATCATGTGTGTTTTCTGGCAAAGAATGTCTCTTATTTAAGACAGACGGACTTCACCCAAACAAACGGGGCTCAGAAATGTTAGCTGCGCGAACAACGTTACCATTTGATGCACTGTACCAGATTATAGCTTCAAGCTAATTCGCATCTCCAGTCCCTTGGCAGGTCATAGTTAATAACAATACAATAATAAATACATTTGCTAAGGCTGACACGACCCCAAGCCACATAGCTCAGCCCCAGCACAAACCAACAGCACACAAAGTTACATAAACACACAATTAAATTAAAAGCAGGTTAAGAATCTCAGATAAAAAATCTGGATCAGTGATTGCAAAGCTGAGTAGCTTTTAA
>NC_060166.1:34958069-34959352 GCF_021292245.1 Micropterus dolomieu
TCCCCTATTTACTGGGAGAAATGCCCAAATGTGAAATAATTGCTGCAAAGTGAAGTGAGGACAACCAGTGGAACCTCAGACTAACAAATAATTGTACAGATTTTCAAATTATTATTATTTTGATCATTTGATATTTTAGTAATTGTTTTGTTTTTACATTTGATACTGATTTATTTTTTTCTTTTTTATTATTTTTTAATCAATTAATTATTTTTTTTGTCTATTAATATATACAGGTTACAGTTGAATTTATTTATTTTATTTTTTTATATATTTTTTTATTTTTTAACACACACTTAACGTTTTATTTATTTATTTTATTTTGATTTTTAATATATATATTTTTTAACACATACACACACGCTTACTGTTTTGTTTATTTATTTTATTTTTAATATATTTTTTTTTCTTTTTTAAACACACATACGCTTTGATTACTTTACTTTACGCTTTAATTACTTGTTTAATGAAATGTATGGAGCTGATTGTTCTTATATTGTATGTATGATGCTTTGGCAATGTTGTTATTACATTCAGCCCAATAAGCTAATTTGAATTGAATTTGAATTGAGTCGCAAGAGGACACGAGACATTACTGCAGGTAGTACACGTTTAAATACACACAAGTACTGCAGTTTGCAGTGGAAAGATCCCACATTCAAAAATATATGCTTTAATGTGGAAACTGGAAATTACAAACTCAGATTAGTGTTTTATTTTCTGTTAGTGCCACTACAGCTGTACTTATTTCCACTTCATGCTACTTTGTACTATACTTCTGTACATTTCAGTAGCCTACTTTTCACTCCAGCTGACAGATAGTTACAAGAACAGTTACTTTGCAGATTATCTCATTGTGAACCCAATGTCTGTGTGTCTGGGGAGGTCATTCAAACAGTTACACAGTTCAAATATCTAGGCATTATTCTTGACTCTACTCTATCATTTAAACATCAAGTGAGAAAGGTAGTGCAAATAACCAAATATAACCTAGCGAACTTTAAGTATATAAGGAACTGTTTGACAACACCTGTAGCAAAGCTATACATGACAACTATGATAATTCCTCACCTAACATATTGTATGACAAGCTGGACCCAGGTATGCAGTACAACACTAAGGCCTATTTTATCACTTTACAAACAAGCACTTAAAGTATTGGACAAAAAACCCCAACTTTACCATCACTGTAACATTCTTAATACTTATAACCTACTCAATTGGGAAAATATTTTAAAACACAGTGATGCATGCCTAATCTTTAAAATCATTAATGGGAAGGC
>NC_060166.1:34959452-34997376 GCF_021292245.1 Micropterus dolomieu
ATAATTCCACTAACCGTGTTTGGAGGAAGAAGAATGATGAGTACCATCCCAAGAACACCATCCCTACTGTGAAGCATGGGGGTGGTAGCATCATGCTTTGGGGGTGTTTTTCTGCACATGGGACAGGGCGACTGCACTGTATTAAGGACAGGATGACCGGGGCCATGTATTGTGAGATTTTGGGGCACAACCTCCTTCCCTCAGTTAGAGCATTGAAGATGAGTCGAGGCCGGGTCTTCCAACATGACAATGACCCGAAGCACACAGCCAGGATAACCAAGGAGCGGCTCTGTAAGAAGCATATCAAGGTTCTGGCGTGGCCTAGCCAGTCTCCAGACCTAAACCCAATAGAGAATCTTTGGAGGGAGCTCAAACTCTGTGTTTCTCAGCGACAGCCCAGAAACCTGACTGATCTAGAGAAGATCTGTGTGGAGGAGTGGGCCAAAATCCCTCCTGCAGTGTGTGCAAACCTGGGGAAAAACTACAGGAAACGTTTGACCTCTGTAATTGCAAACAAAGGCTACTGTACCAAATATTAACATTAACACACTTTTCTCAGGTGTTCAAATACTTATTTTCAGCTGTATCATACAAATAAATAGTTAAAAAAAAATCATACATTGTGATTTCTGGAGTTTTGTTTTTTTAGATTATGTCTCTCACAGTGGACATGCACCTACGATGACAATTTCAGACCCCTCCATGATTTCAAAGTGGGAGAACTTGCAAAATAGCAGGGTGTTCAAATACTTATTTTCCTCACTGTATGTAGCTGGAGCTAATAGTAAGCTTAGCTTAGTTTAGGATAAAGAATGGAAACCCTGTAACTGTCCAATGGGGACAAAATTTAAAATTCACCAATAAACACATTGTACCGTTTAAACACTGAATGGTTGTTTTCACATGAGAGTGATCAGTCTTTTCACAAGAAAACAAGCTTATTCCTCTAAGTATCAAACTAATGCTTTAAGCATAGACATAAAGCATAAAAAGAAACGTTACCTAATCTCGTGTCTGTTTCATAAACTAAACAACTAAATATTTCCATCCTCAAAGTAAAACTGAAAGTTAAACAGCATTTTCTTATAATGTGCTGTCAAACGTTCCTGTTTGTACTCTGAGAGATGGCAACAGGTTTGGGTAGAGGTAAATGTCATGATTGCACTTTATTGGCCTAAACCCTTTCTTCCACCTACAACTCTCTTTTCAGTCATTTCTCATCCTTTCCTTCAACATTTCCTTAATATCACAAGGTAAAATTACACAAAATTAGTATTTGTCTCTATCCACAGACCAACTCATAGTTTTTGAATGTAAAAAAACTGAAGATGGTTATAACTTCAAAAATAATTTTGACTATCAGTCTACACCAAGACTGATTAAAAGGTACTATTATGGCTGGTTTAGATTTTTTATAGATAATAGTTTGAATTGCATGATAATAAAGTAAACCAAACTGGTGTTTTAACAAAGTTGTGGGATAACACAACATAATATAAAGACAGAACTATACTAAACAATAGCAAATCATTTCTCAATTTAAAATGTGATTTTTAATCTTTCATAGAATACAATAAATGAAAACAAATAACATTCTGTCTTGTCCTGCCTCTGTACTCACCTTTCATCTCAGTTACCATCTTGCTGTCGTTAGTTGTGGCTGAGTCCGGACAGCTGCAGCTGTTCTTAGCTGCTTCAGCGTTGGCTTCTGTGAGGCTACTGGCAGAGTCTTCTGCATTCGTTACTTGATCCTGTTTCCCTGCAGCACCGGTAGGTGTTTTCCCATCCACACTGTCCATCTTCACCGGACAGAGAGTTTGCAGCAGACTAAAGATGTCAACGTTTTCTCCAGAGCGGTCACCTCGTCTCTTCAACATCTCCAACACCTACAGTCAGAGAACATACAACAACATTGGACAAAGAAAAGAAACAAATATATATATATTAATGTTTTAATTCCTATAATGTGTAATTGCATCCTACACTACTATTTACACTTATTAATGTGCTTTGATATCTATTTTTTGAGAGATATACTAGGTAGCGCATCATACACTACTATTTACACTTATTAATGTGCTTTGATATCTATTTTTTGAGAGATATACTAGGTAGCGCATCAGTAAACTTATATTTTGATCAAAACTGATTGACATAATGGCAGGATTGAAGAAAACCTCCCAAAAAATAACAAGAATTTTTCTTTTACCTGTTTAGAGATGCATCCAAAAACAGTCCCTTGTTCCATCATTTACTACACCCTATATAATAGACACTCACACTAGTTTATTCAATAGTAAGAAGTAAACTGAGATTTTGGACATTTATAAATCATTGTATTGTGTCAGAGACACACGCATCTATAAAATGCTCATTGCGTTGTGGAAATGTTAGCAGACAGTGGACCTTTTTTTGTTCCAGTGTGAGCATTTTTGATGGCACATTATCGAGCATACATTTCACAATCAAGAGTTCGGAAACTGAACTCAAATGATGGACAGTAAATTTAGTGCACAACACGGTTACATAGGGGGTGATCTTGGACACTGGCACACAAACAGAATATGTCGAAACACCTTGATGTATTTGTAGGACTTCAGTTCGCTGATGTTCTCCTCCAGGAAGAGCAGATACATAGGGAGATCGTTCCATTGGCCAGTGGCTGTGGGCAGGACGCCAAGGGTGGGCAGCAATTCGCAGGTCTTCAAGAAGCGGGCGTATCCATGGCAGTAAAGGGGACGGAGACTAGCGTAGATTACCACGGGAATCAGTGCAATGAACAGGGCCAAGTTGACAAAGCTGGAAACAGAGTAAAACATTCACTGAGTGCGTTTTGATTGAGGGCATTTAATATTACAATCTGACCAAGTTATAGAACAACATGAGTAACACAATGACAAATGATCTACATACAATATAATCATCAAAACAAAATCACAACATTTTAAGTGAATAACAAATATGAAATTTCTCTTGAGAATGATGGTAAGTCACATTACAAGAGAGACACCTTATGATATTAATGCCATCCAGAACTATTATTTAAATTCACACATTCAGCAGATTTCATTACAGAGCTATTGTTTTGGAGTACATTATATTATACAGGTGTTTATGTTATTGTGTCCACCCTCGTTATTGTTGTTGTTGCAACGTGGGACTTTCGGCCTGACCCTCCCAACAAATATCTGATGTATTTCAGGTGAACCACAAATTAAATGAACCTCAGCATGATAACCAAACTTCGTACTGCACAGACAAATACCTCAGCAAAGAGAAGACTCCCACGGCAATGAGCTTACACTGCACCTTGTTCGGGATGCCAGTGTCATTTGCAAGCAGCCCGACACGCAGCTCACAACCAAACTCGTCTGTGACAGAGGCCAGGCGGAGGTAGTAGCCGAGGTAGAGGCAGGCACACAGCAGGGTGACAAATGTCAAGCCGCGACACAGCAGGTAGTAACACAGCAGCCCCCGTGAGCACCGCTTGGACATCAGAAACTTCTCCACCAGCGGGTAACTGAAACAGCCCTCGGTAAGATCGCTGGCAGAAGAGAATACAGGAGCAGGGAGAGAAAGACCAGTGAAAAATGATGATTTCATTGATTTGCTTAATAACTATGATCAAGATTAAAGAGATCACCTGTTATTTAATAGGAAATCCTCATTTGCAACAAAATGCTACATGTAGTGTCTCTAAAATGAGGCAAAAGTTAATATTTCAAGATTTTCATCCTCCAAAAGTCGCAAATTATTAACAAATTGATCACCTTGGCTTGAACTGTGTTCCCTCTTAGAGTGTAATTTAGAATGCTTAAAATGTAATAATATTTTGCATGTGACATGTAATACTACACTATTTGTTTATTTATAAAATGGTGTAGTAGTACCATACATAAAAAAAGGAAAATGCATACATTTAAACTCTGTGGGTCAGTAAACATATACAAGCCCATATGCAAAATTTCAGTCTTTATTTATTCCAGGAACAAATTCAATGATTAAATGACTATGAAATGAAATCTGTGCAGTAGATGGCTTCAGCCGGCTACAATTTATTCCTTCAGGGCAATTGCGCATCAAAAAATTAAAATGTGCTTCTTTTTGCCAGTGACAGGCTCAGACTGTTACGGTTAGAAGTCTTGCACAAGGACAATTGTCACTCTGAAATCTTTTGAGAGGCGAGTCGTTGCAGGATCACCACGGTGGAAACGTGAGACAGAGTTGGAGAGAGGAGTTTGTTGTGTTGGAATAACATTAAATAAAGTATTCCTAGCAGTTCCTCTACGTATAAAACAAACACTTGTTCAAAACAAAAGGTGTCACCAGCCTGTCAGCGGCACAATTAAGCACTTTTTGTGGTTATTATTGTGATGGGTGCAATTGCCGCTAAGGAATACAACGCAGCCACTGCAGCTGCTGGCTGAAGCCATCTACTGCACGGATTCCAAAAGGTTTAAAGGTTTAAAAATAACTCTGAACAAACAACAGTGGGGTTTGAACATTTGCTTAAAGTAAAAAAAGTTGGCTGCTAAACTCTAAAATAATCCCATGGTATCAACCTTGCCTCTTTTGGAACAGTTCACCACACCACAAGGTCAAATACTGTCCCAGTGCTTGTGTCACAAGACTTAAATCAATTAAATTATTCACGATGTCTCGCTCATTAAATACGCAGGACTTATGAATGCACCTCTGTCAACAAACTGGGTTGGTTCCAGAATTGATTTAGAGATCATTTCTATTGATAAGTTCATTATGATCCCCCTATTGTCATATGGTATTTCACATGCTAGCCTAACTCCAACCAGTTTTCTTCTGTGATGCTAAACCTTAATTCAACCTTAGCCTAACCCCAACCAATTCTCTCTGCAAGTCTGAGTTGATTTCAGGTGTTCTGCTGTACCTGTCTGAGGTAGTTTTTGAGGTGGACATGCGTTTGGCCAGAGTGACAGCATGGTTATAACACCGGTCCAACTCTTCCATGATGAAGCTGAGGTCCGACTGCAGGAGGGGCGCCACAGAAAATCTCCAGAACAGCGCTGGGGTGTACATCAGCACCGCCACCAGCAACAGAATGTAGGGAAAGAACTGGAGACAGGATAGGGGTCAACAAAAACGTTAATTGACAAATCATATTGTTAACAATAACCTTCCTAAATTCCTCAAAGTTTAGAGACAGGGACAAGCCATTTAAGTTATAGTACCACCTCCCAACCACCACATGGCGGACCCTCAAAGCGTTGTCTCCAATTCTATTCGATTATTATCTTTTATATCTCATTTTAATATACTGAATCACAAAATTTAAAATAGAGGAGGGAAGTGGAGATAAACCAAGTACCTCAGCAATAACTGTAAAATAGTATTATTATCAGAAAACTAGACAGAAAAAACATCTATCCACTCCAATGGATGTTATGCGCCAAAGGGTAAATTCTGTCTTATTTTGTATGTTTTATTTGAAATGATGATATAATTTGCACTTGAATAACTTTATGTGTATTTATACCACTTGCTTTATTAAGTAAATGTTTAAAAACATATAGTTTTTTGGACCTATATTGAGTTCCACTCAATCACTTCTGATGTCAAAATTAAATATATTGGGGGAAAAGGTTTATAGGCATAGTTTTCGACTTCAAACAATCAATAATCAACGCTGCGGCAAATCATAAAGACATAAACTAACTAAACAGTGTCAGATGTGGGCGTGTCCATTCTTCTCCATGACCCAAATTGAACTTAAAGTATAAAGGGAAAAATTTGTTTGATTATGTTTTAGAGATTAATGGAGGAACAAATCAGCTGTTTTTCATAAAGTTTCTGTAACTGCAATGATTGCAGTACTGCAGAAAAAACAACTTTTAACAGTGATACAGTTATGTTAAAGGATGCAATTCACAAGTAGCATAAATGACTGTTTCAACACAAAACAAAAGCTGCCTCTGCACTACTGAGGTTTAATCTTCTACTTTAATACACCATACCAAGAAAACATACAGGGAAGACTCACATTTTAATCATTTAACACACTAATGATGTGACTCACTGCTGTGTAAAGAAATCATGTTACTTAATGTTTAAATTTTAAACAGCAGCATCCTGTTAAACACTAACCTTTTGGAATTTTCTAAGAAAATTACTGTATGACATTTATTATTTCCCCAATGCATGGCACATTTTTCTTTATTGCATAGCATCATCATGCTTATTAAAATACAGTCTGTTCCAGCAGTAAGACTGTCTAAACATGTCTTATTGTTCTGGTAGAAGGTGAGTTACAAGGCATGTGCCCATATGGTATGTGTGTGGACATGTTTTAATCAAACTTATGTCAATCAATTGAATAGGTTCAGTAAATGCTACCCTGTGTGTGTGTGTGTGTGTGTGTGTGTGTGTGTGTGTGTGTGTGTGTGTGTGTGTGTGTGTGTGTGTGTGTGTACCTTATGCAGCCACAAAGGTAGATTGTGTGTATGTACGTCTGCCCAGCAGAATGAATCCACGTATGCAGCCTGCCTCCAGGAGAAGGTTGTGGGAGCAAAACAGCTGATCTGAGCACCTGAGAGAAACATAAAGAATTAATTTCCCCATTTAAGTGAGAAGTTGTAATGGAGCACAGCTGATTTATGTATAGACAGTGGAAAAACAAAATCAGGATGTTCATTGGTTTAACACTGATCCATGATTGCAGAATTATAATTAGTTTGAACCTTTTAAGTTTATGTAAAAGGTTCAAAGCTTATGTAACGAAGGATTTAGTTTTTTTCTTTTGAATATCTTCAGTCTGCAAAATATTTGTTGACTGTGTGCTTCTCTATGGCCTTAAAATCTGCAGATCCCTCTCTGATTCTCCATCCGATTGTTGTGAATTGATGTGATCTGGGCACGACATTTCAGGTCTGTGGTTAAATATATAGTAGACGCATTTGTCTTCATGCGTGGCATGCTGGTTTGAAATTGTGTCCGACTTTCGCCGGTGCTGCAAAACGTCACCATGTCACATTAATACCTCGCAGGAGCAAGGTGGCTGCAGGCACCGAGTCCGGCGGCTGCAGTTGCTTTTCTCCGGCCGTACAAAGCTGGAACCACACTACTGCCTGGTCTTGCGGCATTTTTCAAGATCAGTCATTGATTACAGCTAATAATAAGCTCACGCAGGTAGAATGTGTCCAACTTGACGGCGCTGTTTTTACACCCCGCCACTGCAGGCACCTGCAGCTCACATTAGCCTATCAAAGAAAGTCAGCCGCCGTCATCTCGAACGCACCTAGTGTGTGCAGGTATCCTGACTAACATGATCAGGCTTCACTTAGCCTTTGTTTGAACCTGAATCTACAGTTTAGCTCAACGTTAGTCAGGTTTTTCAGTCCTGCAAAGTTCCTTCCTAGAATAACCCTTTAGTCTAGACATGAACTAGTCCAGTTCTGGTCTTGGACGAGACTTGTCATCTTGACTCTAGTTTTGGCTCCGCATCCCAACTCACCAACTGAAACTTCTTGAGCGAAAGCCAGAGAGATTAGCAGGAGGGGCAAGCCCACTGCCACACAGGTCACAATCTTGTCCGCAGCCAGCTCAGTTCGGATGTTCTTGTATCGGGCCTGGTTCTGCTCCTTCAGCAGAAAATCACTGAACACGTACTCTGTAGCTACGCTGGCGATGGCCATCTCACCTGTCTTCTGTTACCAGCAGCACATAAAAAATAACACCTGCGGACAAAAAAATCCAGAAACATGTTTCAGATATTAAGATGAATTCTCTGTGTAAACTGACATGTCCCTCAACACTGTGAAAAATGAAAGTCATTTTGCCTTTTTGTCAGGCAAATTTCAGTTGCAGAATGCAAAGCAAGGTGTCAGGTAAACAGTCTGTCCCAAAGACAATCCCAGAGAAAGTTTAACAGTCTGGTGGCCGGTTAGTTTCCCAACTTGCCTGCTGTGCTTCGTAATGCAACTCTAACACATGAATAAGGCATTACTTTGCTGGTATGACATTTACAAACTTTGTGAAAATGATCATCTTAATAACCTTAAAGGAATTTCAGTATTTTTAAACCTGGGTCCTGTTTTCAAATATTTTGAATGAATAGTAGGTGCAAAAAGTTTTGGAATCTGTGCAGTAGAGCTGCAACGATTAGTTTATTAATCGAATAGCTGACGATTAAATTAATCAATCAAGTCACTTTTTAAGAAAAAAAGTTAAAATTCTCTCATTCCACCCTCTTTAATGTGAATATTTTTTGTGTTCTTTACTTCTCTATGACATTAAACAGAATATATTTAGGTTGTGGATGAAACAAGACATTTCAGGACGTCCTCTTGAACAGTGGGAAACACTGATGGACATTTTACGCCATTTTCTGACATATTGTAGACCAAACAACTAATCGAGAAAATATTCAGCAGATTGGTCGACTATAAAAATAATCACTAGTTGCAGCCTTAACGTGCAGTACATGACTTCAGCCAGCAGCCTCAAACCAGCTGCAATGTATTCCTTCAGGACTACTTAATTTTGCCGCCAACAGGCTTGGACAGTTATACCAGGTGTCTGACAACATCAGTGAAACGACCCCTACGAGTGACTCCCTGTGACACTGTTTGTTTTAGATACAGAAGTCTCCCTCAGGGACAGTTCTCGCTCTGAAATCTCATGAGACGAGTTTGTTGTGTACATAGAGGAGGTGCTAGCAATACTTTATTTCCTAACATTTCTCCAACACAACAAACTCCTCTCTCCAACTCACTTTTCCAGCATTGTCTTCCTATAACAACTTGCCTCTCATGAGATTTCAGAGCGAGAATTGTCCTCATGCGAGACTTCTTTTTTTGGCTAAAAACAAAGGGTGTTACTGGGAGTCCTTCGTAGGGATCCTTTCCATGATGTTGTCAGACACCTGGTATCAGTATGAACCTGTCTGTGGCAAAAAGAAACACTTTTTGTGGATGTAAATTAGAAGGGTATAATTACCTCAAAGGAATAAGTTGTAGGCACTGCAGCTGGTTTGCAGCTGACAGCTGAATTCATCTACTACACAGACCTTTTGTACCTACTAGTCATTCTAACTCCAAAATATGTGAAAATAAGCCCCATGTTTTAAAATACTGCAATTTTCCTTTAAAGTAAAAGTGACATTTACATACAAATACATTTTAATCTTGTTATTATGGCGTTAAATCAAGATTAAATATTAATTTTATAATAGGCAGGTCTTTTCCTTACTCGTTCTGTCTCTCCTACTTTTGTTCACCAATGACCTAATTCACCAGGTCACACGCATACTGTCAAAACAAGTTTGAGGAAAACAGGATACTTGTGATATTTGACAATGACATTTTCATTTGAGTAATACCTTCCTTATTTTCTTTTGTCCCATTTATAGTCACTACTGGATGCTTCAAGCCAAAAATGCTAAAATACTGGTGGTACAGAAAAACTTGACATGTGGAGCAACTTCTCAACCGGACATTTATGCTTTGATAAACGTTTATGATGCATATTTTTTGTATATATCATATATATATATATCTGGTTGAGTTTGTTTAAATAACCTCAACTGATTCATAGAATTTTACAAGCTGCAAAGCCAACAGTGTTTAAATCTTGCCTAATGAAACCTCAGCTGAAATCATAAATAACTTTAATTAATTTGCATAACCCGGTCTAAATTATTATAAACCGTCACTAATTGTTTTGGTGATGATTCATCATTTACCCGCCATTTCAGTCATGACCACTGATTTATTAACCAAGGTTGAAAACAACTTGTGACTCTCTTCCCACAACAACAACAACAAGAATAACAACAGGTTCCTTTGTTTATCAGGAGCTGGATTTTTGCAGTATAACTAACGTTCTATTTCTTCAGCAAAAAAAAACACTTGATTTGCAGGCTAGGTTAACTTTCAGTACGTTATTTAGCTAGCTATGAAGTGTGACTGCTCAGAAAACATGTTTAGGGAAAGAAGAAACACGTTAGAAGTTTTTGTAAAACGAAACTATGAACTTGAACTTACTTACCGACCTGACTGTTAAAGTGTCATGGCTGTAGGTGCACAGCTTCGGCTGCAGCAAAAATAACACTTGGGTGTTTTCCAGGACTGGAGCTAAATGATGTGGCAGACTAAAGTTACACATTCAACAGATGAAACACTTTCGAGTCTTCTTCTTCCTGTAAGAAAGAAAACTCCTTCCGCCTTCTTTAAAAACAGATGCATTCAAGTGCAAATCGGAATCTCTCATATCCCAGCTGTAATGCTGCCTTCAAATGAGCGTGTGAGTTTGTACTTTGGAAAGTCGAGTACACACGCAGGGTTGTGTTTATTATCATGAGAAGGTTATTACTTTGTTAAACTCATTTCTCATTACCATGCATGACGTTAAAATGCAGTAATTCAGAAAACCTATTTCGGGAAAAAATAAATGTAAATAAAGCTTGGACAAGATGCCCCCTCAACACCTTAGTTTACTTGCATAGTTTTCTAGATGCCTATGGGATCACAAAAATAATTTAAAATAAATATTTTGCAAATCTTACAGAGGTCATATGATTTAACAGCCTTTTGGTTTGTACACTTATATATTGCTTAATGTTAGCAGCCTGCTCCAGAAAGCTTGGCTTTAGTTTCAGGAATTTTGACATATGCAAATAAAATGTTGTTAAAGTAATAATAAAAGTAAATTTAAACCTCTGGTGTGATTTAAAGTCTAAAATACAACCACACGAAATCAAGCTATGCAGTTAAGATTGCCACAATATTAAAATGAAAAGAAATGTCCCCTAAAACTATTCTTGTTTCAAAATATAACAAAGAGCTCAAATGCCAAGAAATGCAACCAAAATTTGTCTCTTTGTGATGATGTTGCCTCTGATTTGGTTTATTGAGTTTTCCTTCTTTTAGGAAGTGTTCCTGTCTGAAATATCAGCGTTTTCAGTGCTGAGAACAAACCAAGCAAACCAAATGACACGCCGAAGCTGATTTCTTTACCTTTCAGGTCTTTGTAACAATACTAGTTTAGGGTTGCAGTTATTGTTGGATGGTTTACAATTTTCTTTTTGTATTTAGTACTATCCTCCCTCCAAATCCCGTCCGCCCCAGAACAACTTTAAGGATGCCCAAGGATCTCGAATAATCACAGTTGGGTCACCAAAGCTGCAGTAAATAGCCACTGGTGTGTGCTGAGTGGGACCAGCATTCAAAAGAAGTGCTTCCCATCATGTGGTTCAGGACACTTCCACAATGTCAGAAGATACATTTGGGGTTTTGAGAGATGATTTACAGAAAAGAGATAGAAAAGAAATTAAATTCTCAAATCTGTTTTTTTTTGGTAAATACTTAATTGATCACAACAAGTTGATATTGCTTAATTATAAGGGATTATTAGGCTAAAACGTTGCAGGTAACAGTCCCACAAAGAACTCTACACCTGTTTATGCCAATACCCTAATGCTATTCAGAGTAGCCCACTTTAGTATCGTTTGTGTTACCCCACATATAGTATTTCTCAAAAAATATACTTATGAAAATGTTTTCCAGAGAATTATCTCAGTACTAGTTTTAAGATCTGCGTACCTTGATGGTAACTTTGAAAATTATTATTTAAAGAAGACATGTCAGGGCTTTAAGAGGGAGATATATATAAAGAGAGAAGACAGATTGTTTTCCAAATTGTGGTGCTTACTGCTAGTTCATCGCATGTGTCCCAAAATCTTTTACTCTTGTAACTGGACAGGATGGTGGTGAGCAGTAACCTTAAATAGCTTTAAAAGCCCAATTTGTGTCCAAGAGTCTGTATTTTTCTACAGTGGAGGCTTTGTCTCTCTGTGGCAAATGTGTTCATTACAGGCAGCATGAAGTTAACATTTGGGCAAGTCAGCACAAGTATGTAAGCCTGGAAAGGGGCTTTGGTTGGTGGAGTTTAGACATGAGTTTCAACCAGAAAGCAGGACAATGTTTTGATTCAATCGTCATGATTTATGTGAGAAATTACGATATCTTCCTTTAATTGTGAGATATTTCCGACAGTCCGTAAATGCATCCTCTAGGGCAGCGTGTTTATCTACGCAGGATGTATCGGTGAGGTCCACAAGAGACTGATTGAAACTTCATGTGTTGTAAAACTAAGCTGCACATTTAAGAACAAATCATGAGAAATAAAACATCAGTTTGGTCTCCATCATTCACACCTACGTTGTGTTTTTATTTATGTTTCTAATTTTTGAGGAAGACTGATGAAGGGTAATTATACGATACTTTATTTATGCTGGAAACACATAAGAAATTGAAAAGCCATAACCATTTTGAACAGTTTTCGGATGTTGGTCTATCGCGTTGAATTCTGGGCATTTCTCGCTCTGCCCTCCCTGGTCCTCCCAACTTCTCGCAGCTGCGTCAAGTTGCTGTAAAATACGCAGAATAATACCGGAAGAGGGAGGATTGTGTGTTTAAAATAAAAGCATAAAATATGTACATTAGGGAAACAAATAAAGAAAAACATAACCATCAAACTGTGTAAAGTAATACAATTGGAATGTAATAGCTACCGGAACTAATAGAGGTCATCCACATCCTTCGCTTTTGGTTCTTTCTTTGACGAACCCAGAACGTACGCCCCCAATCGGTTTTATTTTGAAAATCTTGCCCGGAAGCTGTATGCTCTCGTTTTGACTAGCTTGACTACGGTAGCCGCTTCACTCGCTCCATTCATTTCATTCGCACACAGTCGCATCCTAAACAGCGTGCCCCCCTCCTCCTGTTTCACTCCGCCTGGAAAGATGGCTGCTCCGGTGGTGGTGAGAAGCTCCGGCCCGGCGCTCTGCCCGAGCTTCGCGGAGGTCTGTTCGTTCCTGGAGCGGTACGGAGCGGCGCTGGATCTACCCGAGATGACTTTCCCGCAGATGGAGAGGTATCTGCGGGACACGACGACAGGTGAGAGGCCGGTGGTTACTGGTTGGCAGTGGGGCGAAGAAGTGGTGGAAAGCTGCGACACTTGAAACCGAAGGAGAAGGGGTCCACCACCCCACCACCACCATCATCATCGTGATGATGATGAGGATGACGAAAATGTTGAGAGTGTGTGTGGCCCCGGCAGAACAGCGTTATTGATTGATTGGGAGCTTCTACGCGCTCTTACCGGTTATTAACTTAACGACTGTCAGTTTTCTTGAAACACAACCTTTATTTTTATTTTTTGGCCCAAGTTTTTTAGGAAGCATTTGAACAGAGAGCCGCTAACATAAAGCTAGCTCTACATTACACATACTTTGGACTGTGTGTTGTGTGTTTGTGCTAAAGTAAAAGCTGGCGAACGGATACAGACGGGGGTACAACATTTGGCAAGCTACCTCTGTCAAGTGACAGGTCGTCGATATTGTTGTCAAGGCTGGTATTGATCTGTTAACGCTAAACTTGGTGTGGGAGCCATGATGCAGCACAGCCCAGTGACCACACACAGCCAGCCAGCTAGCTCCGGAGTGTTGTCAGGTGTAATTTTTCACCGGCCTTGCCTCACAGGCAGTCGGACTGAAAATGGCATCAGTCTCCCCCTGTGTTTATGTGTTGATCACGTGCTCACGGGAATTATATTTCCCACTAATCGATGTGTAGCAAAGACTACTGTCAAAACTGAGCGAGTGATGTTAGCTAAAAACATTGGATGTTATTTTTTTTTTGCCATTGGTAGAGTCGCTGTCAAATCTGCACAGGCGCAGTAGGGGCGGTAGATGATGCTAATTTACCAGTTAGCATCAAGGACCTCCGTCAACTTTTAGTACAAGTGTAAACACGGAGACCATACAGTTAATTTACCATGTTATTGTTTATCAGAAAGAGATGTTTGAGATGTCTTGTTAGTAACTAACATTTGCAAACCGTGGCAGCCAACCTCACTTGTTAGCTAACGTTAGCTATATTAGTTTTCAATTACCGTTAGCTTCGCTGCTTAGCTTCTAACGTTAAATGCCGTAACGTAAAAGCGTATAATAAAGTTAGACTTAAGAGCGAATATTCGTACTGTTGTAAGCTATAATATTTATCTGACATTTCAGAGTCAGGCCTGATTAATTTCGTTTTTACGTAGTCGGGATTCTGTGTCAGTTCATGTGAAAACAGAAAATGTCAGAACCGTTTCATCAAGGAAACTGGAATTTCCTGTAAATATACGAGTTCCAAAACGTCTCACATCAGACCACACATCATAATTCTTTTAAATGTTTTTGTTTTCAGTAAAGTGCGTGTTGCAAATATCAGTGGGACTTTTTCTTTCATTTCGAAGCCAGCAGAGAGTCATAACAATATAATAACAAGAATTAGGGGACATATGTAACAAATCATGACAATTGTCTGTTAAATCCTGAATAAAAACTAAAAATTCATTTAGAGACAATACATAATAATGGTAAATAAAAACATAAAGAATAGGGATTACAAAAAGGAAAGTGAAAGTAATTGTCAGAGGTGTGTTTTGATGCAGTCAACATTGAATCTAGTCTAGGTAAATGTGACTAAGTTACAATCCCCTATTCAGATAAATATCCTTCAAAAAATAACTTTTCTGTGTTCAGAGTTTTTAACAGAGGTACATTTAATTGAGCTTTTGGATACACCCTCAAATTTGGCTTTTCTTGAGGCATCTCATCTTATTAATATCTTTAAAAGAGTTAAAGATTGAAAATTAAACCAATTTTAGAGTTTTTGGGAGAGTAGTAGTAGAAAGTTTGCTTATTTTAACAGTGTCTATCGGAGATGTTTAAAGTCAATCTTACTGAAGCAAGGAATTAAAACCCTTACTCCAAAACAACACAACACTTTTTATTCATAACTGGCGACCAATCATTTTATTAAACAACAACTAAAAGATGAGATCTTAGCTGATTGTCTGCGATTCGGATCACACAACCTAATTGATGAAAGAGTGTAGAAAAAGCAATAACATAAGTGGTGTTTGATAGACTAATTAACTTCTTGAAGATGAACCTGCAAATGTTATTTTTAGATTTTCATAAGGCTCTTGACTGTGTCAGTCACAAATATATCTTTGATAACAACATTAGAGCCCTTTTGTGATTCCGCAAAAAATAAATAAATTGCTTTTAATGACTATGTTTACATTTACACAACTATCTACACTCATGAGAGATAAGAGGGAATAGGCTGATAGGCTACCATTAAAATTTAACAAGTGGTGAAACGTTTTCCTGAAAATTAAACATTTAGCTGTGAGATCACGGGTACCCAATTTTTGAGAAGCACTGACATACTAAACATCTATTTATCCACCACTGAGTGAACAACATAAAATATTCATAAGCTTGCACATCACCAGTCATCCACAAAATTTTTAAATATTTCACTGCGGAAAACACATATTATAAGCAGCATACACTGATCAGCACATGTAAAAACAGTGACGTGTGTGTCTCTTTTTATTGCTTATCTCAATAAAAAGTTGCACTGGTGAACTGGCTCATAAGCCCTCAGTGATTACAGTACAACTAGACAGTACTAGATTACAGTACTACTAACAGGTCTGAGTCTGTATGATCACATTTTACATTCATGGCTTTAATCGTAAATGTCATTTTCCTTTTTATATATATATAGGTTGTTGCTGCTGGAAGGAATGTGAAATAAAAATACAAGCAAGTGCAGGACCAGTGTTTAGAGTGTAAGGCAATGTTGTCAAGTTGTTTATCAGTTTTCAACTTCTGTTGTTTATATATACAGTATTAAGTTGAATCTTGAACCCAGTTTAAGATTTAATCACATTGTTGAGTCTTTACTGATCTCTGTTTCTCATGAGAAACAGAGATCAGTAAAAAAAAAAAAAATTACAATCTAAAATTGTGCAATCTAACAGTGTTATACACAAAATAATTAAAACATTGACCAGACATGAATGCAAATCCTTTTCCTGTGTTTTGAGATATGATTGATTGCCAAAAGGGAATTGATCATTCCCCTTTGGTCTACTAAACAGGGAGGCAAGATATCAGGGTCAGCTGTAGGAAAAACAGCCCTTTAAAGTTGTGCTAAGCACACTTCAGCAGGATGTTGACACTTGAGTTGTAGTCATCTATGAAAAGTGTTATTTTTCTGATCACCCTGCGTATTTTCCAGTTCCTAAACCCCTTGTGGAGCTCCACGTGAAGCTGCTCAGAAAACTTGGGAGGTCTGTGTCTACTGAACGCTGGGAAAAATACTTGGCTAAGGTGAGAGCTTGATTTTTGTGTATGTGTTTGTGATGTGCTTGGTGCCAGATTCCATTTGGACTGACTGCACTTGACATGAGTAAACACGACTTACTGAAGAGGTTCAGCCATCAGTAAGTCCAGCTCTCTCTGGGTGGAGTGCTCGCTTGCTGCTTCTTCAGAGGCACAAGGTTGCGCTCAAGTTTCCCACCCCCAGCTGATATAAATTGAAAGGGAAAGTGTAGTTGGGATGGGATGCAGTTACAGTCCATGTTTGCCATTTACAGTAGGACCATACAAAAGTGTATTTGTACAGAAAACTCGGACATTGTGAAGTAACAACTTCCCATTAACCATTCCATTAACTGTAGAGTCTTACTTCTGTTGTGGGGAAGTGTTGAAAGAGGAGGAGACATATGAAAGAAGATTAAACCAAACATATCAGTAATGAGACAAACAACTTGTGCAAGCATGCTTGTGTGTAGTGACTATATCTAATCATTATTTCATGTAGGTTTGCCAGGAGTTGAACAATACCTGGGCATGGGAGCTAGAACAGAAGGGCTACCAGGAGATGTCCATGGAGTGCAAGTCAAGCATCCTCAAAGTATGACCTTCCCTTATTTTACTTAATGTAATTGGTGTATTCAAAAGACTGAAACATCTGCAGTCAGTCAACCACGTTAACCGTCTCTTTGTTATATCTTTCCCCCCTTCAACTCCACCTTCCTCATCCTCTTTCCACACATTTATTTTGTTTACCCTTCAGTATCTCTGCGAGTGTCAGTTCGATGACAACCTAAAGTTCAAGATGGCGATTAATGAGGAGGACCCAGAGAAGATGCGCCTGCAGCCTGTAGGTCGAGACCGGCAGGGCCTGATGTACTGGCTTCAGCTGGACCAGGAGCAGAACATCCGGCTGTACACGGAGGAGCAGGATGATCTGGATGGATCTACCTGGAAGTGCATCGTCAGGTAGTAATGTTGTCGTAATATGGTGGATATATCTCAAATAGTTTGTTGACACTATCTATTGTTGTTGTTTTCTCTGTTCTTATATAAGAACAGATATAAAATCTGACGTCATTATTATTTAGAAATGTTGTTTTCTGTGTTGGTTAGGTTCACGTTGCACATTTACATGCTAACCTTGGCTTAATGCTAGTTTAAAGGTGGGGTAAGCTATGCTAATCCAATACTTGTCTTTTTGCCTAATTTAGCAAATATCTTCTTAACGTCTGCTAGCTGTCAGTTCTGCGTGTGTGCTGAAAAACCAATCTGGCATTTGTACATAGCCCTGGCTCTATAAATGGGAAACAAGTGGCCTCCACAGAGCCACACAACATTATTCCAGCCAAGATTTATGTATCAGGTAGCCCAAAGACATTCAGCTTACTTTGTCATTTGCCAAGATATCCTCTCTGAATCTGCAACTGTAGCAACAGTTTCCTAACCCACAACCTAGATAATGTTACTTACATCACTTGCAGTGTTGTTGTTCGTTATATATCATGGTATTTGTTGTGGTATTGGATTCCTCCAGAATCACATATTTCACCGATAAAGCAGTTGTTCTTTGTTTGTCCCCGCTGGGTTATAGGCTGCGGTATAATATCAGTTCACCACTTTCTGCTGTAAGTCTATTAAAATTCTGGTCTCCTGTTGTTTTGTAGAACACGTAACGACCTGGCTGAGGCTCTGGAGCTGCTAAAGTCCCAGGTTGAACCAAGCCAGAACCAGGACCAGAACCAGAACCAGACCCAGTCTGGACCCAGGAGTGCCAGCCCAACAGAGAAAGATGCCGGTATGTTGGGTGAATGAGTAGATACTGCTTTGGAAAAATCATCAGTGGTTTGAGATCTTACGAATGCGTGATAGTAATGATCATTTGGAAAACGTTGAGAAAATATTTAAAGTGGCTGATACCCAATAAAACGCACTCTTTTAAGACCAAAGACAAAATTGACTGAAACTAATCTAAAAATCTGTTAGATTTAACAATTTAAAAGTTGAATATCACACATAATTTGCTTACTTGTAGTACATTGTCCCAATAATCACCCTAAAGCAGTAATAGTAAAGGGATAAACTTAAAAAACCCTAGATTGTTTGTGACTGTGTGTGTTTTGACGATTTAGGGGATGAGGCCAACTCCAAATGCTCCAAGACGACAGAGGAACACACTGATAGTAAGAAGGTTGACCCTGTAAACGAAGAGAAACCGCTAATACAAGGTACGTAGTTTAAAGAAGCTGCTTGTGCTCCCATGTTTTGTTTCATGAGAAAGACACCCTTGAATAGAGACTAACATCTTTTTAAAAAAAAGTTCTGTAAGTTAACTTGATAAAAAAAAATCTGATGGGTAGATCTGATCATCCTTGATTCATATACTGTGTTGAGCTGAGTGACACAGCTGACAAGAAGAGAGGGGAGAGGGAGGCGATGATGTGCAAAGAAAGGCTAGACTCAAACTACTGATGTGTTCTGTACATGGTCAGCATCTTAAACCACTGGACACCCTACAATTTTGTTTCTGTCACTGAAAAACAGTCGCATCCTCTACTACCAGCTACTTTCAATATTTTACCTGACATGTACAAGAAGAATAGAAATTAATTTCCTTTGATGATAGCTATTCAAGTGGCTGGTAGACAAACATCCCACTTTGTCCCGCTCTGTCTCTTTCTTGTTTGATGTTTCGAGGAGTATAATAGTATTGTCTTTTATTTATTTCTTTTTGCAGTTGTAAAGCAGGAGCAGCCTATCAAGCAGGAAAATGCTGAGGTGAAAGAAGAGAAGACGGACCCCAAACCGCTTGCCTTTGATAACCGCGTGAGCACGATAACCACCGTCATCAAATCAGAATCCAGGGACACTGACGCTCCTAAAAACGCTGTATCCGTCGTCATGGCACCAGGTGCGACTGTGACCAAACAGGAAATGAACAAGGAAGAGGAAGCGGAGCGGGCAGTCGTTAGGAGCAGCCAGCAGGCCAAGATACCACTGAAGAAGAGGGAGCTTAAGCTTGCTGAGAGCTACCAAAGCAACCACCTTAACAACAGTAACAGCAGTAGTATTATTGTGTGTAACCCTTCAGTGATTCAGACCAAGGACAATCACGGAAGAGAGGGGAAGTTACCTAACTCATTAGCACCCTCCGGTAGTCCAGGGGCCTCACAACAGCAGCAGCAACTAGTGGTCACTGCATCGAGGCTAGAATTGACTAACGGGAGAGCGTCTCTCCTCCTGCCGCACAAAGAGGGACAAAATGGAGTCATAGGGGTCATAGGTCAAGTCGGCGTTGTAGGTCATGTAGGTGTCATTCGCAGCCCCTCTGAGCGGCTTAGAGCCCCCGGGACTGAGCAGCAGCAGGAACAAAATGGGCCGAGTTTAGACCACCGGGCCTTAAGAGCTGTGGAGGATGAAAGGGAGGTGAGCCGGCAGTCAGTGCTGGTAAGGAAGGGACCTGCTGAAGGGGAGACGGCAGCAGCAGCCGCTGCCCTTCCTCCTCCAGCAGTGATGGATGCTGAAACAGCCACAAAACAACCGTCGTCATTCTTAAAATCTGATCAACTCCCTGGAGCTGCGGAGAGAAAAACAGATTCTAGTTCAGATGAATCCAAAAGACAAACGACAGAAGAGCAGGGCAAAAAGCTGACAGAGGACCAGTTAGACGGGGAGACGAAAACTGGGCAATGCAGTCATCAACTGAAGCGTGATAAACTGGACGAGAGGAGAAGAAAGGTGTCTGGGCATCCTCTGGCAGAAGAAGGAGGTAAAGATGACCATGAGAAGGATAAAAGCACTTTAGGAAAGTTAAAGTCAGAATCAGGGAGCACCATTCCACTTCTGAAAGTAGACCAGCAGGATAAAAAGGACCACAAGGGTGATGGGGTCAATGGAGGGTTGGCAGCCCAGTTTAGGGTGAAGGACACTGGGCTTGAATCAGAAGAGAAGCAGTGTGCCCTGGAGGAAGCCTCTTCAGAGCTCCAGAAAGAAGGAATCAGGTTGAAGATCAAGATTCCTCCTCACCGGAGAAACAAGTTAAAGGGAAAAGCGGGAAAGGAGGAGGAGAAAGAGAGGGAGCAGGAGGTGCAAGAGGAAGGGAGGGCGCTGAGGAGATCTGCAAGGATCTGCAGGTACGTGTGTAATAAAATTCATGAAACTTGTGGATGAGAGACTAAATGTTGTATGATTCTTTGTCCATTGTAACCTCAGGTTCTGCTGGTTTGATGTGACAATAAATTCAGTCCCACCTTTTATTTTTATTTTTTTTTCTTGAAGATCATCTGCTTTGCCAACCTGCAGGCCGAGCTCAAAGGTGGCTGAGAGCCAGAGAAAGAAACCACAAAGAAAACAGGCACTGCCTTCCAGAACAAGGGAAGAGGAGGAGGAGGAGGAGGAGGAGGAGGAGGAAGAGGAAGAGGAAGAGGAAGGGGAAGGGGAAGGGGAAGAAGACGAAGAGCGGAGCTCAACAACAAAGAAGGACATAAAAACAGAACCTGTTGGGCAAATAAGGAAACAGAGGGTAATCAGTTTGTAAATGTCTCCTGTAAGAATGAACTCATAAACCTGGGACTATGTTTTGCTCTATTTTTTTTTATCTGTTTGACTATTTCTCTATTCCTCTGTTGTGTTTTCAGGGTAAACGGAGGCATCGACGCCCCAGATGGTCCAACATTCGTTCGAAAAGACGCAAACTGAATGAGGGAGGGGAGGTGGAGGACAGAGGGAGGAAACGAGGAGATGAGGACAGCGAAGGAGGAAGCGACTCGGAGGAATCGTATAAATCAGAGGAGATTCCCAGTGAGGATGCCTGCAGTCACTGTGGCCTGCCCAACCACCCTGAACTGGTGAGAGAGGAGCGTGCGTGGTTTGGATACGCCTGTCCACATTCATTTGGGTACTTTTGCTCTGGGGCTGTTTGAGAAAGGTCTTCTCCTGTTTCAACATGACAATGCCTCCATGCACAAAGCCTTTATTAGAAGAGCGGAGGCTGTTATTGCAGCATGTGCAACAGTCCATATATCTTGTATATGTTGGGAGTATATTACTAGTCAGAACTACAGGCACGCTCACTACTGGAGGTGGAAAGTAAAGCAGTTGGTGTCATAGACTTGATCAGTTTTTTTTTCAAATTTAATTTGAGGTTTTCAGGACTAACTTTTACTGAAAGTAGTTTATTGATAAGATGCTTTTTGTGGCCTGATGTGCTGTCGTGATTTCTTCAGACACTACACAAATGAACTCAAAATTACCATCGTCAAACAATTTTATCTTTATTTGTCTTGTTTTGATTGTGTAGCAAAAATATCATAAATTCCCATTGCACATTCACAAGTCCAAAGTTGACCACCAATAAAAATCCCAGTATTTAATTTACAATGACATGAGTAGGAAATTCAGCAAATTGTGATGTTTGAGGAGCTGAAACCAGCAAAAGTCTGGTATCTTTTTCCTGATTAATGACTTTAACAATAAATCAGTTATCAAAGCTGCCATCTCTTCAGCTCTATTGTTTGAGGAATTATTGACCAATGATTAATCAAGGTATTCATCTCACACTGGTCCACATTTTATACTGCAGACATAAGTAAAAACAAAGGCTTTGTTGTTCGTACGTAGTTAAATCTGGTGAGATTGTGGTTTATAGAGTTGTCACTATGAGGATCTCATACAGTTATTTCACTGTATATATGTTTGTACATTTGTGTCCTCAGATCCTGCTGTGTGACTCGTGTGATAGTGGATACCACACTGCCTGTCTGCGGCCGCCGCTCATGTTGATTCCAGATGGAGAGTGGTTTTGTCCACCCTGCCAGCATGTAAGCTGTATGTTTGTGACAGGGAGAAGGACTGCCGCACGGGAACACATAAAGCAAAATTTAATCTTTTATCAGACTGTAAAACCTACTTAGATTTTCTGATGCCAAATTGTGATTATATAAAATGTGTTGATTAGCGTATCCTCTAAAATCCTACTGTTTGGTCAGTCATGTCTTAAAAGAAGTTGATGGTTTAACTAAAGGTCCATTGTGTGATTTACTTTCATATTGTATTATTTTCTATGCTAGTGACAGTATTGGTACAAAACCTTACTGCTCTCTACTCACTTATCAAATGTTTCATGTTAAAAATAGTCTACAAGTGACAAAGTTTGATCAATTTGAACAATTTGATCCACACATTCAATGCTAGCTTTCAGTATTTGAAAGTTTCAACTGTTGCTTACACATTTCAGTGGTACAAATATAGTGTTGAGGTTCGATACCCAGCCCTAATAAACATTTGATAGTGACAGATTTGTGGTGTTTGGGTTTCCTCTCTACAGAAGCTGCTGTGTGAGAAACTGGAGGAGCAGCTGCTGAATCTGGACAGCGCTCTGAAGAAAAAAGAGAGAGCAGAGAGGAGGTAAACTCACACACTCACACTATGATCAACTTTCTGGGAAAAAAAAAATCTCAAATAATGTGGATTTTGACCCTCATCGAAACCTGTCTTTCCAGGAGGGAGCGGCTGGTGTACGTGGGAATCAGTGTGGAGAACATCATTCCTGTGAGTATTGGTTATCCTGTAATTATAGAACTATACATCAGAACACAGGTGTAGTAAGATATTAAATAAAAAGAGTTGCTTGTTCACGTTTACAATTAACAATGTGCAATGGCTGTCACAAGGGGAAACATCAGTTTACATTCCACAAATCAAATCTCCCAAGTATTCATATTTCTTACCTGGGGTTTTTGACTTGGACCAATGAAAAAGACAGATGTTGAAAAACCAGTAATTAACATGGGCTTTGCAGCATGAAACTGCCCTTTTGAAACTTAATAGTTTAATGTCTAAACTTGTAAAACTTAAACCAGGCCAAGGCCATTGCGTGATGTAAAAGAGTTCATGTTTTGCTGTGCAACTTTAAATAGAATTGGCTTGACTCTCTTAGGAGGGAGATGAGGAGGAAGAGGAGAAGGCGACAAAGAAGAAAGACCCCAAAAAGAGCAAAAATCTGGGGAGGAGATCAACCAGAACCCGGAAGCACATCAGCTACAGGTGGGTGTGGTCTGAGAGGGGAAGTATGAGGGGAAAAATGGTAAAAATAACTGGTGATATTCATTCATATTTGCAAACAAATGACTTGAATTTTGCAAAACTTCTCACAATTAAAACATAAAATTCCACATATGTTTCGTATGTATGTGCGTTGCAGGTTTGATGACTTTGACGATGCCATTGATGAGGCTATAGAGGAGGACATCGGGGACCTCTGTGGTGGTGAGCGGATGATGTGAAGTTTAAAAAAAGTGGAGAGGATGAAGTGGAGTGATGAACACAGATGAACTGCAGCATTAGAGACGGACATTGATATATTATTTATATTATTTTTGATATAAAAAATGCATTTCTGCCCTTAGATTTCTGATATTCAGAGCAGGTTTGGTTTGGAGTTCATTGTTAGGGTTGGTGAAATCAGTATTTGCAGGAGTTGAACATGTGACTCGGTCTCGCCCTCCCTCGATCTTGGTCTCGACTGCTCTCAGCCCCTAAAAGGCCTGGTCTTGTCTCGGTCTCGATAAACTCTGGTCTTGACTTGGTCTGGGTTTGGGCGGTCTTGACTACAACACTATTATGTGCTGTAAAGCCCAGTTTTGTACAACTGAACATTATGAAATGACCTCTAAAATCACAGTGTCTGGTCTAAAATTTGTTAAAATCACCCTATTATTTTGGAGCACCTTTCTCCACTTCTTGCACATCTACAGCAGGTAGTTAGTAAGAGAATCCAGTTTCTGCCCAAGTTATGATGCAGCATATTGATCAAATATCCCAAACTTATCATTTTATTTAACCCACGTAGAAGAGTTGACTCTTTTTGACCGTTCTAACTTGGATAATTCTGATGTAGTAACAGGGCAAGGCAAAGACATTACCGCTATCCTGTCAGAGGATGGGAAGGAGAGCCAGCGGCCAATCAGAAGCCAGGCTGTTTCTGCCAGGAACAGGAAGAAGCGGAGACTGAACGACTTGGAGAGTGACAGCACGGCAGCAGAGAGTGAAGACGAGTTCATGATCAGCAACAGGTAACGCACGCACACTTTTTCTTTCCTCCTCATTTGTACTTTCCTATTCGCCTTACCTTTTTCCTCCCTTCCTCCCTTGTCCTTGTCCCCTCTTTAAAAAAGCATGCTCTTCCATCTGACTTATTTGTTTCTTCCTCTTCCCCCTCAAAGCTCAGAGGATGAGGATTTCGGTGCGTCAGGGGCAGATGATGATGAGGATGAAGATGCGGGCAGCGACGTGGGCAGTTTGGACAGCGGGACCCGGCCCAGACGGGCGGTGAGAGGGGTACCTAAACACAGACCCAGCAAGACCCAGCGCCGGGGCAGGAAACGGCTGAGACGGCGGCGGAGACGCTCCTCTGAGGAAGAGGAGGAAGACAGTGACGAAGAAATTGGTGAGTGCACGGCGTGGGAAACTACAACACAAATGCAGAGTTGATTGAATGTGACAATGTTCATTTTGATAATGAAAACAGTGTTTGAAACATTTTTATCAGTTTCATTAAGGAAGCTGCTGTTGTTAAATCAATCAATAAAGCCCCTGAAACAACGTTGGGCATAAAAACAACATGGAATTCAACTATTTTGATCACTGAGTAATCGTTTCAGGCATTTTAGTAAGTGAAAATGATGAAAAAATGCCAAACCCTCTCAGATTAGTCAGAGGATTTGTCGCTTTTTTTATGATATAGTTTTTGTCAATTAGTTTTGACATCTGAAGACGTCACAGGACTCTAGGAAGTTGTTATGCACATTTTTTTTACTGTTTCTTGACATTTCATACTAAATATTCTAAAAAGTCAATAAAAAAATCCAGGTGTCCGTGGAGATGTCTTCAAATTTCTTGTTTTGTCTGACCAACAGTCCAAAGATATTCGGTTTACAATCATATAAAACAGAGAAAAGAGAACCTGGAACTAAATAAATAAAATAAAACAATAATGATAATTATCGCAATTTAATTTTCTTCAATAACAATATAACAAATGTTCAAAATGTTTGATTTTATGTATCTGAATCACGAATCCATTAGCACTTTTTTTTTTCTATATACATATTTATTTTGTTTGTGTTTGTCATGTTCTGACCATAAAGAAAAGTTTAACCACACAAGTGATGTTTATTCCACTTTCGCTCGGGAGCAAAGATCAACGTTTAAACTTGAAAGAAATAATGATTTGACAATCATCGTGATAATTAGCGATATCGAATGATATGAATATTTTAAATTGTGATGACATTTTTGGCCGTATCGCCCCGCCCTACCTGAAGCCAGAGAATATTTTGCAGTATTGCTTAATAAATGACAAACTATTTATCAAAATTGTAATCTGTAAATTTTCACTGTCCTCTCTAGACTCGGATCAGTACAGCGACATGACTGACAGTGACGCTGACAAAAAGAGGCGGGGTCTGAGGCGGGGTCAGCGCCAGCAGGTCAACTACCGGGAGACGTCAGAGTCGTCAGACAACTCCCGGACCTCCACCAGCAGGGTCAAGGTTAAACCCCGCGGCAGACCACGCAAGGAGCATCTCTCGAGCGACTACAGCGATGGTCAGTTGCGGCTGCATCTGCAGTGTCATTTCTTTTGTTGTTTAATTGAACCAACAGTCCCTTTTTCTTTTTCTTTTAGTGTCGGCGTCTTCCAGAGACTCGGATGAGGAGGACGATATTGAAGACGAAGAGGAAGATGATCAGAGAAGGAGAGTGAACAGGAGGAGAAGAGAGGAGGAAGACCTCCGGAGAAACAGGACGAGAGAAAAGCGCAGGAGATGCAAAGAGGACGAGGAGGATGACAGAGAGAGAGGGAGGCGGCTGAAACGGAAACTACTAGAGAGGGAGAAGGACAAAGACAAGAGGAGGAGATTAAAGAGGACAGACAGAGAAGAGGAGGACCTGGAGAAGATGGGCAGGGGGAAGAGGAGAGAGATCCTGTCAGAGCAGCGGCGTAAACGGCTCGCTCAAATGCTGAAGAAGCGGCGACCTTCGACGGACGAAGAGGATGAGGAAGAGTCGGAGGAATCTGAGTCCTCGTCGGAAGAGGATCGTCCAATCCGCAAAAGACTCAACCGGATCGACTCTGACGATGATGAAGAGAAAGATGAGGAGGAAGAGGAGGGGAGACAGAAGATGACGACCAAAAAGTCTTCAGCGGGAGAGAGGAGGGCCGACAGCGATGCTCAGGAAAAGGGGAGGGGCCGTAGCCTGTCTCCGCCAAACGGACATCGGACCTCCAGAGGCCCGGTGAAGCCTGGGGCTGGAAGTCCCGCCGTGCCCAGGGACACTGCAGGATCAGGCAGGCAGGGCAGGGACAATGGCCCCTTACATCCAGAGGAGGAGGAAGATGAGGGCCAGACAGACTCATTAAACTCTGTCCAGAACAGTTCGCAGTCATGATGGCTGAGTGAGTAACGCTCGCTTAATTGTTTCAGTTTTTTTCTTTTAACTGTCAGGCCTTTTTACCCACAAACCACCTTTGAAACTGGATATCTCTTTCTCTCCCCCTTCTTATTCTCCTGTCTTGCTCTCCCTCCTCGCTGTTGTATTGTGGTAGAGTGCTATCCACCGTCACGTACTGTACGTCACAACAAAAACTCACGAGTACTCACACGCTAGCCGTCGCCTCTGGCAGAACGTAACGGCCAGCCGGCCGGACCGAAATGACCCTCACGCCAGGACTGGCAGCACTGGATGTGTCTGTGGACGCGCTCGCACACAGCCGGAGGTCATCGTGGCCGTTTCCCTGAACTCTTGAGTTCAGGACGTCTTTCTGGTGGGTCCATGTGGCAGGATGATAGTAGATCCATCCCCATTCGGACTTCACTTCATCATTGAACGCACTTCGTCATTCTCATAGCACATAATGACCCGCCACCAAGGAGAGTGCCAGTGTCAAACCGAACGCTTTGATGTGGGAGAGACCAGACTTGATGCCCCTGAGCCTCTAGTGGTATCTACCCATGCAGATATATTTGGTTTTGTTTGTCCAGGTTTTGTGATTTCAGTCTCCACCCCGATACGCTGGAAGTGAATGGAACTGTGTTTGTGGCGCTCACAAACGCAATTTTGGTGTTTTCATTGTTGTGGTGCTGTACTGAAAAATTACCCAGTAGCCTAAGGGTGAAGGCGTATACCGCACACATCCAAGGTTTGACTCCTAGCTCCTATTCTCTCCCCATGTTCCCCAGGATTCACCTCGACTATGTACAGAAATCTCAGACAAAACCTGCTAAAATAAAACTAAAACTATCTGCATGGGTAAATGTTGTTATTAAATGTTTTTTTTTTTTGTTTTGTAATTTGGGTGAATCCACCCTTGAAACAAGATGCTTTCTGTAAATAACCCTGGATAAGATCATGACCCAAATAACCAAACGATGTAAAGTTACATGCAAACTGCAGTTATAATTAGACAGAATCAAGACACACTGACTACTGAAATTAGTTGGGTTTTAGTTCGATGGCACCTGAACGACTTTAACCAGAGCGTGGTTAAACTGAACCTGCTGCTCCTCCACACACGAGACAGTTCAGCCTCACAGAGAGCGCTAATTTGCCCTTAAACAGCTGATTAAAAAGTGTTAATCTCCATTACAAACAAGGTCATTTAGGTCGTGTTTTTTAAAACACAAAAAAATCACAAACATTGTCTGGTTACAGCTTCTCAGTGGTGACGATGATTTTCTTTGTCTAACGTAAAAAGAAACTGAATATTTTTAGGTTTTGAACTGTTGGTCGGACAAATAAAAACACCTTAGGATTTAGTAAATTGTGATGAAGTTTTTTCGTCCGGCTGTATCTGGCAACTTAACTTTATTCACATGACCTTCATCATATTACGTTAAGAGCTGGACGAGGCACACGTCGGACCATTTTGGATCCAAGAAACATTCGGGACGTTCTGTCCGACAGCCAAAGTGTTCGGTTTCAGACTGGTCAATCATTTGTTCCATATGTTCACAAAACCTTGGGCTGGTGGGACCACGGTTGCTGTACATACTTGGCCTGTGCGCTGTTCCTTGTAAGATAATAGATGTTCTGTTCTCTTAGTCCTCTTGTAAAATATAGTGTTATATTTTCTATATGAAGGAGAGGAGGAGAGATGCTGCTGTGAGTGATGTGTGGATCGATTTAAGGTTCCAACTGCGAGTTCATCAGCGGTTTGTTTGGTTTGTTTTGAGATTCTGCGGCCGTTGATTTGTGTGAAATAAGACCAGCGTGGAGCCTCTTCACCAGGAAAAATGTCCCAGAATTTGTTTCAAAGAGTCGAATATCGCTTCACTTTCAGCCCCGTGTCGTACAACTTTAAAGGTTTTTAACATTTTGTCTCCCTGAAGGGTCGTCACCTGGGTTTGTTTGTTATTTGTCAGGTGAGAGAAATGAACTCTGGTTACAACTTGTTTTCTCTCTCTCTCTCTCTCTTGTTCGCTCTCGCTCTCTCTCTTTAGGGATTTACACTTGTCATCTAAAAGTGTTTATCTGGTAAAACAGCTGAAGTTGCAGGTGAATTTTGGGGTTTCTTTATTGGGCAGAATGGAAGAACAGTCAAATCACTGTTTAGGCTTTAAATGAGTTTTATCCTGCTGTTCACATAAACCAAGCTGGTTTTAGTCTGGATACGATGTTACCCGCCTTATCTTTGAATTTCTAATAATCCCCCCCTGCCCCTTTAAATGCAGAAAGTTACATTTAAATGTTTCAGACCTTTCTTTTATTTCTTTCTGTCTGTAAAAAGTTCCTTTTCAGAAGCAGAATTTCCAAACTCCGAGCCTGTATTTGTCAAACTTTTCTTTATCATGTTTCCATCAACTTGCTCCTACTTACAGCAAAGTGTTAAAATAAACTTTTAAGAGCAACTTTCGGCTATGATCAGAGCAGAAAAAGCCGTTTAGAGACAAGGATTTATCCTACATCTGTTCATTCTTCCAAAAATCCTCATCTTTTTCTGCAAAAAATAAATTTGTGTGAAATCCTTAATATCTTCACTAGCTATTAACATTTACAATTAACAACAATCTAATATATGAATATATTGATAGGGGAAAAAATCATTGAAAACTGACTGAAATGGAAACCAAAAGATACCAAACTGGAGCTGCTGGTGTAGTAAGGAGAATTAAGTACCACGTTGACAAGTTCAGACAATTAAATGCAATAAGTGACCTCAAACTAAATAAATATGAGATTTATTCTGTTTGAATCCCTGATTTAAAAAATAAAAAGTGGTTTAACTTCCTATCAAATGTAAATAATAGACTAAAACTTCCCTTTTCTGAACGTATTATTCATCATGACCAGTTATATTTTGTACCATCACTAAAAACATGTTTCAGAAGATGTGCACTCTCCTGTGTTTGTACCGCTGTCATTAGAACACATACTTTCAGTGACAAACAATTACTTTATTAAGAATAATGATGAGAAATGTGACGGCTGTGAGTAGGAGTAAAAGTGAAGGATTTGTATACTTTATACCTTCACTTTTAGAAGTTTGGTAAATACGGGTCCTGATCAGTCTGCAGCTCTGGTTGTGATCTGATGAGACGGGAGATCCTGAGAGTATATTTTTAATGGTTTCAAACACAGAACAAAAGCATTCAGCTGAGGTCACCAAAAACATTTTAAGTGTGATTAAGTTTTCCGGGTGCAGGATTTGTTTTAAGAAAATTCATTCTAGCAATTTTTTTATCTTAAGATGTCACAAAACAAAGTAAACAGATAAGAAGGAACTTTTTATTTTTATTTTCCTGCTTTCATTCCATTTTAAAGTTGACGTGTGAACTTTTTTAGTAAGTTGGGCACTTTATGACTTTTGCCTGTATGTACCGATCTCAACAAATGTTGGTGAGCATACTGTAATGATTAAAAATATAATATTAATCAAGTCGATGCCAGTCAAACCTCAGATTATGTTAGCGGTTTTACATTTAGTTTTGGAGAATTTTTAAGGTGGAAAAAAGTTGTTTTCACTACTTCTGTTTGGTTTTGGGTCGCTTACGCAGGATTTGTGCAGAGAACTCATTTTGCCAGAAGCATCAAATAAGATTTAATTGTTGATTTTGATCACCAGTATATGAGGCTTTGGACCAAGCCTGGTACGTACTGGCTCTGCACTGACATGTGGGTTTGTGGCATTGACTAAAACGATTCAGATTACTAAATGTTCTTCCAGGTACTTTCCTGCGATTGTTCAGGTTTTGTGAAAACAGACACCTAAAAATACTCTTCGGACAAGTTCTCTCTTTAGGTGGAAAATCCAGCAATGTTTTTCTCTCAGCACTTGAGTCAAAACTAATACTTCTTTTAGAATATTCAGCTTGTTACCCCAGATTTGTTACATCTCATCATGGTGGAAAATCCTCAGACAGCATTTGAACATCAAGGATGGTAAACGCATCTACTAACTCCGCGCCTGTGTTGCCAGTAAAGGGAGATAAATGTGTGTTTATGCCACCAGCCCAAAATCATTCCACTGAACCGGACCTGTGTTTGCCACTGTGTGAAGAATCTGTTGGTTTTAAAATGTTCAGTCCAACTAATCTGGATTCAAACAGGCATCACTGGATGTGAGTGCGGCTCCTTCCATTTCTCTGTTGTACTGTTACTGTAGTATCGCTGTAACATAAATGTTTTCTAAGTTATTAAAACCAACATCCCAGGCATCTCCTCGAAAACGTGTCTGTGTCTTATTTGTATTCCTGAAAGGATTTATTGAATGAAAATTCATTCCAGGGGAGTAGGTTATCCTGCAGGAGAGGTTTGAGACGTGTCTGTGGAAGTTTTCAGACTTTTATCTTCTATAGAAACATGTCACAGATGAAATCCAATGTTGTGAATCCCAGCGGACCACAACCTCTGTTCTCTGCGAAGAAACAAACCACAAAATTCTCCCATCCATCTTTCAGGGCTAGAAGATCGATTAAATTAATGATTTTGCAATTAGCCAACAGAGGAGCATATTACACCTGATCTAAAAGCATGAAAATAGCCAACGCCGGGGTTTACATGGTTTTTATGTTACTTCTGTAATATTGATCAACTGTGACACATCCACCAGTTTGTCCCTGAGCAAGACACTTAACCCCTAGTTGCTCCAGAGGCGTGCGACCTCGGATATACATAGCAATTGTAAGTTGCTTTGGATAAAAGCAAATGTTATGTAATGTCATGAACCATGGTCTCCAGGGGAGAAAAATGGACTGCGGTGATGATGCCATAGAGGCATTTAATTTAATGTCATAATTTTCTCACATAAATGTGAATAATGTAAATGTCTCTCTCTTCAAAAATGTCTCTGTATTACTAATATTATTCAACAACGTTATTTACTATTTATATGCATTTATTAATTATCGCTGTTATTTAGATTTTTTAAGTATCAACCAACCTTAAATGTTTGTCAGTTTTAAGTTAATCTTTTATTGCATTTTAAATATTTAAAAAAGAGAAAAGGTTCGTTGTGTTTTCTGGAGTGTTTTTTTACCCCTTCTTCTTACTTTTCTGTGCATTTTTTAAGTTTTATTTTGAATGGCTTCACCGGAAATGTTAGCATTAGAGTGTGTCTGCCTTTAAAACTTGGCAATTGACTTGTTCGGCCTTGGTAACTTTAAGCTAACTGTTACTTTAAATCTAGAGATTGAGAACTTCTCTACTAATAATATAGTTTACAATTTTTATATACAGTCTATGAGTTTCCCTAATAAAAAAAATAAAACGTTAGTCCCGAGCGAGAGCCCCGCGATGAAAGGAAATAAATACTGTTAACTAGGTAGCAGCAGCTTCCTACATTGTTTACATTACAGGGATATTACAGAGCGTGAATCTTCCGCCCTCTAGCGGAGACGATGAGCAACTACATTTCAGCACCGTAAAGTTAGAAACGATTGCATGAACACTGCTTCCGGTCAAACATTCATTCAACAAAATAAAATACTTACAAAGCACGGGGTGTAGTTGCACAGTGTGACCACCGGAGGGCATTATAAATTCACAATGGCCAGAAGCCAAACGACAAAAAATAAAGTTTTTAGATAATTGTGTATTCCCTTTTTGATTTCATTTTATAGTTAATCTATATTAAGAGATAAGCAACATGTTTTTTTTCCCATAAATAAAGTACATAAATAACATTCTCATTAAAATCATAAAATATACAGTCTAATTAAATAGTGATTATAATCAAAATTATGAGGTAAAATCACAATTTCTAAAAGCATTTCTCGAGCCTTATTGAGTATACAGAATATATGCTAAATACCAAGTGTATTTACAATTAATATACTCAATCAACTGATACAAAACATCCATCCATCCATCCATCGTCAACCTCTTATCCTGTGTACAGGGTCGCGGGGGATACAAAACATTTTATACTCCAAATATTTTATTAATTTTGGTTCTTATCCTGTCTAATTTTATTTTTACTTCTTGTGATTGTGTTCAATTTACAACATTTAAGGTACAAGGTAGTTTATTTAAACGAAAAGAAAGTTTGTTGTCCCTTCATGCTACAAACACAGAACTTAACAGATAATTAAATGTGTATTAAAATATGGTAACCTTTAAAATAAAATAAAATAATACAATAGGCTCTATCCACTTATTTATATGTAAAGGCTACAGTATATACATACACATACACACCCAGAACATTCAGTGGATTTTTATTTCATTTGCGTGTCGGAAGAATGTGAACAGTAATTAAATTAGTTACTTAAAATTAATAAAATATAATAAATAATAATAATAATAATAATAATAATAATAATAATCTTTATTTGTAGAGCACTTTTCAAAAACAAGTTAAAGTGCTTTAACAAGTGTAAAGACAATAATACGTAATACAAATTATTAAATATAATAAATTCATTACTTATTAAAATTATTATTATTTACTCAAATTTATTTAACTCTTCTATTACGGTAACATGGAAAACGGAAACGTATTTCAATATATAACGTTTAAAACACAAATGAAAACTATAACAACTTAACTCAGCCTAAATATTTATGTTATTGTAGACAATAAAAAGTATTCACCTTCACAATATTCGGGCATGTAGTTGCGCAATTTAACCACTGGATGGCAGCAAACAGCGCGGTGTGTCAAGTTAAGACACAGAAGCCAAGCCAAACTAAACATTTCCGGTAAAACTTTCCAAAATAAAATGCTCAAATTACACAAAACGTTGACGCGGACTGGCTACGTGAATACGGATGTTACGTACTCCGAACACACGTAACGACGCTTTGTTCGTTGTAGTCACGTCTGTTCCCCCCCCCCCGGCCGTGTGGAAGCATCGACACATCTTGCCGCGATATTTCATCTTTGAAAAGACAGCGTCAGTCAGCGTCCATCACTAGCTTCAACAACAGTTTGCTAACTTGTGTATTTCCACACTTTAATATCACACAACCCGAGTTAACTCTCTCTTTCGTTTATCCCGGAGAAGAAGCGCGATAGTTTGCAGCAGTTTATGCGCCTCCAGCTGTCGTGCGTTTATTTACGTAGAAGTTAAATTAGCAAGTCTTGGTCGAACAGCTTCTTGTTGTCACCGGAATCTGGTTTCTTCTCCCTCCCGCCGCCTCATCCAGCTGGGCCGGAGACGGTAACGGTCGCACACGGACGATGGTTTTACTGAAAAGCCTCCGTCCTCCCACCGATGGCGTGCGGCACGAGCAAGCCGAGACCACGGCCGTGATGGACGGCCAGAAGCTGGGCTGCGGCACGCTGTACGTGGCCGAAACGTAAGTGACTCACGTGGCGCTCTGTTGTTCTCTTTAAACCACCAGTTTCGGGGTTAGTGTTACCAGTTATATGTTATCAGTGCTTTACATAGCTAATATGTTGAATTATACTGCAGCAAAGAAAGAATAATTACAAATTCACACTTCACAACACCTCCAATCCTCGTGCTAAACACTTCCGGAGTAGGCTCTTTCAAAATAATTGATTTGGTGTTCGTGTAGAGGTTGTCAGGTCGAGCTGACACGATTTATCAATTATTATTGTAGTCAGTTGTAAGAAAATTCATCTGCAACACTTCATTCATTCATTACATTGTTTATTTGTTGTTTATCAGGGAAAAAAAATGCGTTTGCTAGTTACAGCTTCTCAAATCTGAGGATTTGATGCTTTTCTTTGTCGTATTTATGTGACAGTAAACTGAATGACTGAGGATTTCACTTTGGAAATTAATATTGGGAGTATTCAGAGTTTTTATAGCTAAAAGAAGTAGTTGATTAATCTAATCAGTCGGTAAGGAATAGTTAGTTGGAGCCACACGATTAAGGCTTGGCAGCTAGAGCTGCAACGAATTGTTTGATTAATTGTCAAGTATTAAATTAATTACCAGCTATTTTGTTAATCGATTAATCGTTTTTCTGTAATTAAATAAAAACAACTGCAAAATTCTATGATTCCAGCCTCTTAAATGTGAACATTTTCTGGTTTCTTTACTCCTCTGTGACAGTAAACTGAATAAATTTGGGTTTCGGACAAAACATTTGGAGACATTTTTCACTCATTTCTGGCTCAGAAATTAAAATGATCGAGAGATTAATCGATAATGAAAATAATAGTTTGTTTGCAGCCCTACGATCAGAGACTTGTTGGAAGTATTGGCGCTCACTTGAGCACGTTCTGCTTAAAAACAATGACTGAACTGGTCTACTGTAATGCACTTTACATTGGTGTTAACCAAGCGTCTCTCTTACGCTTACAGTCAGTACAAAACTCGACTTCTCGTCTGTGAACTGGAACTCACGAGCATGAACACATTAGTGCTCCACCAGTCCTGGCCTCGCTCAACTGGCTCCCGCTCAATTTTATAATACATTTTAAGATATTATCTTTTGTTTTTAAATCACTTAATGGGTCAGCTCCTCGCTCTGTCTCAGACCTCTTACAAGTTTACACCCCCTCAAGGTCACTAAGGTCCACTGATCAACTCCGGCTGGTCGTTCCTTAAACCAGGTTAAAAACCAGGGGCAACTGCGCTTTTTCAGCAGCAGCCCCTAAACTATGGAATGAGCTACCTCCACAGGTAAAAATGGCCCCGACCCTCGAAACTTTTAAATCCTGTCTGAAAACTCACTTTTACTCTCTGGGTTTTTACCCAGCATGAGATCTGTTCTGTTGTTGCCCTCCGGTTGTTTCTGAAACATTTATTTGTGTGTGTTTATGTGTTTTTATGTTTTATTCCTTGTGCAGAACTTTGTAAACCTTTTTGATTTTTTTAATGTGCTATATAAATAAAATGGATTGAACTTATTCCATATTCCACATTCATGAAAACTTATTTCTGCATGCCTGGAAAAAGTACTGAAATACTGTGACACTAAAGTTTTGTTTGGGGGGGACCAACAACTATCAGCTTTGTGCGTGTTTTCTTTTCCTCAGGCGCCTGCTGTGGTTCGATGGCTCGGGGATGGGTTTCTCTCTGGAGTATCCCACCATCGGCCTCCACGCCATCTCCAGAGACGTCAGCGCTTACCCACAGGAACACCTGTACGTCATGGTCAACGGCAAACTCGAGGGTGAGAGTGACGAAGTGAATGTAATATTTGTTTTAAAGGGTCAATCGATCAGTTTTTACTGTAGATACAAAAATGCTTGATGTCTGTCAGCAAACAAAGGAAAGTTTGTTTGAAGCCAAAATCTGCCGCTTACTGTTAAATACATGTTAATTTTAGTCTTTGGTGTCAAGAAAATCTTGCTGAAAAATATTTACCTGTATATATTTGACTTCTGATAACTTTTACATGTTCACAAGACACTTCTGAGTGAGGTGAACGTGTTTACATGAGATATCAAAATTATAAAAAATATAATAATTTTTATTGATACTTGGGCTGAACGATTTGGGGGAAAAAATCTAATTAAGATTTTGCCGCCAGATATTGCGATTACAATTAGATTTGTGATTGTTTCTTTTTTGTTTGTTTTTTTAAATTGAAGTTTTGCTAAAGTTTAATATTCAGTGCCAGTCTATTTATGACGGAAGCAGCACAGAGCAGATGAACCTGGCAGGAAGTCAGACACAGAACGGCATGGAGAATCCAGTTGATTTTCAAAATAAAACACCCTTTGAAGACTTCCAATCTTACATTAACAATAAACACGGTTAAAATAGACAAAAAAGAAACAATTTAACTATGTAGCCTACTTAACCATAGTAGAAGCACAAAAATCAATGACAACTGAACAAATAAGCAAAATCTGAGCAAGTCAGCAAAATCTGACAGGCAAAACGCTCTTATTCTGAAATGATCCTTGTGAACGGGCTTGCACAGAGCTGTTATCCATAGTCGAAGCTCACAATGTGTAGGCTAAACGCTCCTCTGCTGAAACACTTAAGTGTGAGTTGACGCCGGCTGGCAACAAACGTTTTCCTCCAGTTTCGTTTGTTGTTGTAAAATGTACACGCCCTGTGCCTGCTCTGATTGGCGCTTGTGATTGGCGAGCAGATCTGTCGCACAAGGATGACAACGGCATGAATCTGTAACTACATGACTGTTTAAAACGGGTCAGATGCGCTGGATAATTAACCTACATTTTAATCGGCGTCTTCACGATTAGCAAACCGGGTTTGTTCAAATCTCAATTTGAAAACGATTAATCATTCAGCCCTAATTGAGACTGCTTAACGATCCGATTCTTTACCGATACCACTATCGATACTTTACTAGTATTTGGTGACGATTATTTGATAAGACCAGACCCGATTGGCATGAGGTAGTTCTGCACGGCGTGAGGAAAATATTCAATGTGCCATAACATTGTTATATATTGAGATGACATAACACTTGCAATAAATAAACTATATTCAAGTGTGCATATTAACTGCCTGGTTATTATTAAATTATTTATAGGATTTTTAATTTAATATTTTAAATACAGCTAAATGTTTCTAGAGCAGCAACATTGTTTACAACAGCAAATTCACTATATATAAACTCTATCTGACATCACAAAAGTGAGTGATGTTTAAAAAACTCAGAGGCTGCAGCCTGACGATAAACAGTCCCGGGCCCGTTTAATACTGCGTTTCGGTGCCATTATTAGAAACATTAGCTTTCTTATCCATCGTGTTTCTAGTTAAATCCGATTTGACGCTCGAGACATAACTTTACTTTACAGGACCCGCCAGTCGATAGCGGTATCAATAAGCTCGAACCTTAGTGATTATCGGGTTTTGAGAAATTTTAGAACCGGGTCTAGATCCCCATCCCTACTGAAAACTGTATATATATTCTGTATGTGAAGCACTGGGCGCTGTTACGAGAACATTTACACCTGTATGAGTTTATAATAATAATAATAATAATAATAATCCTTATTTGTAGAGCACTTTTCAAAAACAAGTTACAAAGTGCTTTAACAAGTGTAAAGAATAATACAAAAAAAGATAAGAGCATGAAAATTTAATATAAAATTAGTAAAATACAATAAAATAAAAGGGATAAAATAAAGTCAAATAAGATCGGGAAAAGCTCTCCTATAAAAGTATGTTTTAAGAAGGGACTTAAAAGAGTTCACTGACTCAGCCGACCTGATTTCCTCGGGCAGGCTGTTCCAGAGCCTCGGGGCCCTGACAGCAAACGCTCTGTCCCCTTTAGTTTTCAGTCGAGACTCTGGAACAGACAACAGACCTCTGCCCGAGGATCTCAAGGTAC
>NC_060166.1:34997476-35013063 GCF_021292245.1 Micropterus dolomieu
GTGTGTGTGTGTGTGTGTGTGTGTGTGTGTGTGTGTGTGTGTTTTATATGCAGTGGAGTCCATGTTCTCTGCGATGTGCGAGTGCCAGGCGCTGCACCCCGACCCGGAGGACTCGGACTCCGACAACGACTTCGAGGGAGAAGAGTACGACGTGGAGGAGGCCGGTGAGGAAAAACTCATAAAGATACACACAGAAACATCCATACAAGTACTTTAATCAGTAAAACAAGCATCCGTGCAGAGGAAAGGAAAATAAAACGAAAGTCGCGATAGCCTATCAGCGTTGAGATTGTCCCTACGTCACCGACTGCTTCAGAGCGTTGTGTGGAGAGGGCCGGGCCGAGCGGGGGATTGAAAATCTGCTGGCCGGCTGAGAGCTGTTAAACTTGGGGGAGAGGAGCAGGGAGAAGCGCTCCAGCTTTCGGACAAATAAACACCCGTAGTCGGTCTGGATTATGCTCTGACAACTACGCCGTTTGCTCGCGGGAGGAGCTCGGAGTAAACTCCTTTTATGAAATTGGCTTTTTACTTTAGTTTATGAGATTACAACGTTGATTTATCTTCACTCGAGCTTCTCAGCAGCTAGCTTCCGTGCACATCCGGTTCCAGTGTTGTTAGCGTCGTTAGCTCTGTCGCACTACGACTTCATTTTTGTATAAAATCCGGACAAAACTGGACATTGCTGGGAGAAAAGAAAGCGAGGAGGTCGAACTACCTGGTGAGTTCAGAAAATGTGTAATATAACTTTATTCCATCGTTGTACTTTGCTGTGACCAAGTTAGCATAGCATAGCCCTGATCGATCCGAACTCCATTCAGAAAACAAACATTTTAGAAGTTGTTGTCCTGCTGTCTTGCTGACGGACCTGACAAAGCATGAATTCACATGTTTAACAAATCTGCATCATATTATATTTATTTCGGCATCAGTTTGATCCATTTATTGCTATTTAATCACAGCAAAATGTTTACTTTGGGTTCATACAGCTGTCGTAGTGGCGAGTTGTGTTTATTCGCGTTGTGTGTGTGAACACTCAGCAGTTGTCCGGCAATAAAACCCCTGCGAGGAGAGCATTGGCTGGATTAAATTCGCGTTTGGTCTGAATGCCGCATAACCCTGTGTCATAACTCATTTTAAATCTCACTATAGGCAACACAAAGCACTGCTGCTGTCACTAACCTGTATTTGTTCATGATCAGATTTTATCTTCGTTCAGTTGTCTGACAACAGAAACAGAAAAATATGTAAATGAGAAGAAATGCATCATGAATTCAGCTGCATAAAAACACAGCTACTGTGATAGCAGAGCAGGAGGAGACTGAGCTGAGGTTTAACTGCCGCCTCATACAAACATGCAAAATAGTTTTGCTACATATGTGTGAAGCTAAAGCAGAGACTAATTAAATTCATCACTAAAAAAATATTTTAAGTCATTTGAAAATAAACACAGGCATCTTATATAAATTCATATATTACATATTGTTGCTGGTAAAAACTCCAGTTGTAATTAGTTTTACCGTAATGGAAGGATTTTATCGACTTGTTTGGGTTCAGAAACTTCTCGAGACCCCATCAGAAGTCAGAACTGCAGTTTTGTGCTGACAGTATAATTTAACATGAAAAGGAAATGTTGACTCTCATTTCTGTTCTCCGTCTGTCTCTGTTTGTCCGTCTCTCCCTGGCTGTCTGGATTCTTTGGTTGCAGAAGCAGGTAAGACTTCCAGCATTCACTCACAACTAAACTCTTCTTCTGTTGAACATCTGTTGGACAATAACTCATTCACATTTAGTATAAATACACATAAGATTTTGTTTACCTGATGGATCTCGGTGGTGAAGCGTTGCAGGTGGTTCATGATATCAGTTGCTGAGATGGGAGATTGAGAGTTTGTCCTTTTTTATGCCTTTTAAATACATTTTCTTTTTAATTCCTGTTCACAGAAAGTTCTTGTTACGTTGTTTTGCTTTAGGTCGCTGAGTTAATGTTGTGGTTAAGCCGCTTTGTCTGTTGCAAAGTCCCAAATGTCTTTGCTAATGATAATAGCAAAAGTTTGTACTTTTGTTTGGCTTGTTTTGCCTTTTGTTTTATTAATGCTGTGTGATTTTACGTTTGTTGTTGTTTATTGTATTGCTAATGGGGATCAGAATTAAGAATATTGCTGTATTTAACATTTATAAGTGGTATATAAACATTTAATCAGTGCGTTATGACACACTTCAAGGGGGATCATGTAGTAATGCAAGTAGATATAATAAGTAATGTATTTGTCAATAACCAACTCCTGTAGGCAGCTTTAACTGGGGACTTCTGTATAAACAGATAATGACAATATATTAAAACAGTTTTACTACTATAAAATGTGCTCATAGCTGTGTACAACTATATTAAAGTGTTATTAACCATTTGTTAAATGTTAATATACGTCTCATAATATCACATTGCTGCTGTTGTAGTCACCGTCTCTCTCCTCCTCCGCCCAGAGCACGGCCACGCTGACATCCCGAGCTTCTACACCTGCGATGAGGGTCTGTCGGCGCTCACGCAGGAGGGCCAGGCCACGCTGGAGAGGCTGGAGGGGATGTTGGCCCAGTCAGTCGCTCAGCAGTACCACATGGCCGGGGTCCGAACCGAAGAACCAAACGCACAATTTGAAGGTTTGAGTCAAACACACAGCAGCCTGTTTTTTTCTTTTCTTTAATAATTTATTTATAACTCTTTGTATATAAAATTAAATTATAGATCAGGAATTCCCACTCGACAGACTTTCCTTCCATGTATCTGAAATATTTATCCCCAGTTCTTTACTTCAAGCTTTTCTCACATCTACAGCTGAATATTGAATGTGTTCATGAAAAAGAAATGCCTGGAATTAGGTGACATTTTTAAAATATCAAAGAGCAGATTTAGAACAGAAAGACTTTCAATATAACCTGAAAATAACAGAAAATGTTACTTAATAATAAGTTAATAAATGTTGCAGTAGTTGCATATAATTGTCCTTAAGCTGATTAAATGATGCACATTTTCCATCAAAAATGAATGACTATGGCAAATTGATGAAAACTCTGTAATAGTTGATAATCTGAGGACATTTCTAACTTGTTTTAGGACAATGAAACTATAACTTATCATTGCGTTTGCTTAGTTTTTGGGCTTTAGTTTACTGGCCAGTAAACACCGAAGGGTACGGCTCAACTTGCTTGGAACAGTTTTGTTTGTTTTTTCTCAAAAGTAGTGGATAGTACCTGGTACTTTTTTGTCTTTACCTCGACTGAAGTTCCAGGCGAGCAGAGTTGATACTGAAAGAGAGAATTTTCACTGGAATCAACACTTATGCAACACAGGACATCCGGCACAAACCCTTCATTTTTAAATAACCTACCTACCATCAATAGTGATCTAAAAAACAAACAAAAAAAAAACAGATTTTATGAAATGGCAGCCCGCAAAACCATTCCATGATTAATTGACTAAGTCTAGATGTTGCTCTCTTTGGTTGCCGAAAGGGGTGGGCTTTTCAAGGGGTGTGACCCATCCATGTGTCCCTGAGGCGTGCAACCACTGACACATTGTAAGTCGCTTTGGATAAAAGCGTCTAATTTAGGGAACTATTCGAAAATCATGTCGCATTTCTAGTTGCCGACGAAAGGATCCAGCAAGAGCGTGTGTCGCTTTCAAGATAAAGATCGGCTAAGAATCCCTCCAAATCCCTCCTACCCTACTGCAGTGAAAAATTAACCGAGGAAATTATCTGATGCCAAAAGCGAGCCGAGCCAGACCATGCTGTGGAAAGAAGGATTGAGGTTCCAACATCCCCGTAATAAGGTTTCAACGGAAATTAACCTGAAATTTTTATGTCCCCATATAAATGATAAAATTATAGGATCTGAAGTTTAAAAAGGGGGGAATGATCTTGGGTTAATTTAAACATGGAGAGAGGGAGCAATTTCCACACTTTCAATACTTTTAATTCTGTGACAAATTTAGCTTGAATGTGAGATTTTGATCCTTCTGGTTCATGTTAAACTGGGACTGGGAATAACCTCTTACTGTAAGTAATATAGTAACAGAGAGAGACAGGAATGTGTTTAATTATACTATATCTGATGCTTATTTGTATAAATAATATAAACAATTTGACAAGATTTTGTTTATGGAATGCTGTGATTGATAATTGTTCTGAGTGTATTTTTTGTTGTTGTTAATAGATGGTATGGAGGTAGATGGAGCAGCAATGGAGGCCGGTCAGTTTGAGGATGCAGACGTTGAGCACTGGTAACAATGAAACTTCACGTTAAATAAAATATTTTGTAAAAAGCAGCACAACACAATACTAATAAACTCAATCTGATTGTGACGGATTGTTCTCTGCTGTGTGGTGTCTGTCTCGTTCATGTGTTATCTGACTGTTTCTGTAGATTGAAGTCATCTCAGCGGCCAATCTAAGCACCAGTGTTGCATCATGGGATTGGAGAAGAGGACAGCGGCACTTCTTTTAAGGCTATCAGCTCTTTCTTGTACTCTCTTCCTGTTCCAGGCACTTCTGTTCTCGCTGTCAAACAAACCTTTTGCCCATGTACTTAAAAGTCCCTGCAGGCTTTTGTAGCTTCCTACATATTTGCTCTTATGTGTTGCTTTGGCGTTCTCATGTTGCATTGTGGTGTTGGTTTTCTGCTCATCCTCCTGTCTCCTCCATATAATATTAAACTTTATTTTTTATTATATGAACAAAGTGTGCTGTTCTGCACTTCTGTGATGCAACCAGCTACTGTAGACTATTGTGATGCATCCCCACATTGCCCTTATGCTATTCCTGACCGTAAAAACAAAACATAGAGTTTCTGTTTCTGTTTTGTACCTAATGACCAATTTAATATCCGACTGTCTGTCAAGAAGAGTTAATTTCTTTGTATGAAATTGTCAATAAATTCATAGTTTTTGTATGAGTATTTTGCTTGATTTATTATCGTTCAACCGAGGTTTAAAAGCTTCACTAAACAAACCTACAGAGAATTATTACTAACTCAGCTCCATTTTTTAGCCTCATTTATGTCTTGGTTTTATTTGTCTTTCCAGCAGCAGGTTTTTTTTTTTTTTTTAAATCAACCAAGCTCTGATAAACCCACTGCACTCTTCCTGCGCAGTCGGAGACTAACTGGTGAGAAAGTGAAGTTTGTGGAGCCCAAACCAGAGCTAAAAGTAGTGAATATTGGACTTAAATTCATGAGGTGAACACACAATGATGATGTTGAACTGTGTTTGTTAGATGTGTAAATGGGCAACTTATTTTAATATGTTCAGCATAACAAGCATACACGGTGATGATATATCTGCTTCCTGTTTTAAAATCAGTTACTGTAGCTTTAAATATAAATCAAAAATATCTTTAGTAGACAGCAGCAGCAGATTGACCCACTGGCAAAACAAGACAAATGCAAGTTTTGTATTTGAGCTTTCACACTGAGGGTTACAATATGTACTTCAGGGTTTGTGTGAGCAGATTGTCTATGGTTTTAAAACTGTGATTGGGTTATTAGAGGTACAATAATCATATTGCAGGTCTGACTGTATCTGTCAGCTGCACAATTAGTTATTTTGCCAGATGTGACTGACTGTGAATGTTGATGGTTTAAGGAGCAAAATGATTGAAAACATTGTCTCAAACATCTTAAATATTTCAATATGGGGCAACTGTGCAAATTAATCTTTTAGTAAGTTTGATCTTTTTTTATTGATTAATTTGTCAATAAAATTAATTGTGTTTTATAATTAAATGATAAATCGTTTTTTTATGAAAACAATAAAAAATGTCCATCACAACTTCCCAAAGGCCAACACCCCAAAAAATTTACTTAATCAAAATTGTTTTGTTGTCTTTCTGTTGATTGGCTAATCAAGTGTCAGCCCTACTGTGCACCATTTAGACATGAAAATAAACTTAAATATGTCAATTTAATAATGGGATCCGACAAAACAGCAATTACACATTTTTATTTGCCTTTCCAGTTTTTACAGAGAATTCTAAGGCACCGGTTTAATCTGTGCCAACATTGACAAAGACCTTTGTACAGTACATGCCTACGCTGTGCCTCTTGACTCTTGTGTCACATTAAGTATAACATTTATAATATATATAATCTGTCTGTGAAGCACTTTGTTAAGAAAAATGCTACACAAATAATGTTTATTGTCATTAGTATCACAGAACATCAAATCCTGAACTTTTCATTATAAATATTTCAGTTGATTCATTGATTAATAATAAATAAATTGTGCTACTACACAAAAACAATACTTGGCTCAATGTATATTATTCCAACTACAATCTTGTTTCATTACCAGATATCAGGCTGTGTGGATCCAGTCTGATCCTGAAAATCAAATATGATTCCATATCTGCCTAAAACTCATGCAAGTACAAGGCAAACTTTCTTTTGTTAGTTATAAATGTTAATATTCCAGTGACATTTTCTGAACAGTTATAGAGGTGATCCAAAAAAAATCGTTTGCAGCGTTTACAGGTTTTGAATCGGAATCGGAATGTAAACGTAAAAAAACTCATGCATAGATATTATTTTTTGTGTTTGACCAACCACCTCGTTAAGGAAAAAGCCAGTCAATTTGCATGCCCTGTCCCAGTTCTGTCTTAACTAATAACCAATTAGTGTCTTTACTTTTCTGTTTAGCTTCTAAGATGTGCTCTTCTATTGAAATCATCCAAAAGACTTCTTGTCTGGATTGTCAGTCCATTGTGGAGGGGGAAAAAAGTTCAGGTTGAGGTCTTTATAAAAGTGCATGTCAGTGTTGTTCTTCTTTTTCTATCTGCTGACGACTGAAATCAGCAGCAGCTTAACAGTCTGTCAGAAACAAAATCTCCACGTGTGCTCTGGGTTTGCACGGCCGCCCGGCAATGCTCACGTCGTCTTCTTGGTCTCCAGCGGGAGAGAAAGAGACGGTGATTTCCTCAACAGCGAAGGGACGAGTTTGTCAAACAGCAGCACTGAGCTCATCATACCTGGAACAGCAAGAAGGTAGAAGAAGAGACGAAGAAGAGGACCAAGAAAAAATGTTTATGTTAATATTTAGAGAATATTTGATTTGCTTTAACGAACCAACTTAATTTGATAGAACTTCAATCTACAGTTTACATCTCTGTGATATTTCACAGTATGATACTAATGTGAAAGAATGTGGAAAAGGGGTGTTATCTACTTCTTTATCATTGTGTCCTTTGTCTTGTACAAATTATTCATTATCTGTGTATGTATGTATATAAATCAATATGTTTAAAAGGTGAATTATGTTCCTCAGAAATTAAGTGGAGTTGAAGTATTGTAATAATAACAATAATACATTTTATTTCTATAGTGCCATTCAAGATACTCATTGTGGCAGTGAAGCAGGTCTGTAAGGTAGGAAGGGGCTTGGCAATAGACGGCTTTGTGCATGAGGAGGAAAATTTTATAATGGATGTGTTGGGGAACAGGTGGAGAGTAAAAAAGCAGAAAAGTAAATTGCTTCAAAATTGTACTTCAGCAACTCTCCACCGACAACAGGGATCCAAATTTACATCTGTATTCACGCTACTTTAATAATGATAAGACAACTGATGTCGTTTCTGAAATATAGGGAGATACTTGATGAGCTGTTGTCAGAGAGAAAGCATGTTAGTCTTTGTGCATGAAACAAATCAGTCATGAGAATTTAACATTTAAGCAGCTTATCAGATTTGTGTCAACACTTTCAACACGGCGGCCGGACGGCGGCCAGAAAGAGACAGTGACACACACTTAAACACAGAACTGCTTGTCCCCAGACTGACTCCTTATCTTATTAGATGCTAAAAACAAGATCAGTGATGTCATGTCGGTTGTCTTCTTTTGAGTTATTGCTCTGTCTGTAAAGGTTCTCAGTCATCCAGGTCATAGTTCTCCAAGGAAGATCCTTGAAGATGTTTCATTTCTCATCCGAGAGACTTCTCACAGTTCCTGGTTCTGGAGGGTGTTCATCCAAAACTGCTTAGCAAGATCATCCCGGTCCAGAACTGAGGAAGTCTCTCGGATGCGAAACACGAAACATCTTCGATTATCTTTAACCAAATCTAGTTGCCTTGATGTTAACCTTCTTAGGAGACCTCTATTATGTTTGGTGGCTTTCATCAATACATGGACCTTTTTTAAGTGTTTAACAAGCTTTCCACTCAGCAGCAATAATGTTACGTGCTAATAATAATGATCCAATAATACAACATGGACAGTGGCCATTTTGCATAATGACTATTTTTACTATTGATAATTAAAGTAAATTTTGTTGCTAATCCTTCTGTACTTCTGTAACCTCAGTGAACGTTTGAAAGCAGGACTCTTCCTTCAAATGGTTCCTTTTACCTAAATAAATTAACTGAAAGCTTTATCCGCCGCTGTGTACTTGTGTCATATCTGCTGTGTTTTTATTATGTGTTTTGTTAATGTTGTTAGGATGAAAACATGCTTTAACATGTCCTTTGGACTAGATTGATGTGTCTTACTGGTTAAATTTCAGAACGTGATAAAAAGATGTCAGTTCATTTCCTCTCAATTGACTAATCGATTGATTGACATTCACCATTCATCAAATGAATATATGCTGTGCACAGTGTTGGTGAGCATGTCACAGGGTTTCTGCAGCCTTCACTGATTAAAAATCTGTCCTTTTAAAGACATTTCTATATAATTTAACACCTGTTTCACGGTCATATCGGCCAAAGTATGAAAGATGAATTTAATAACATTTATATACCATTTTTTTCAGGACTTCCCAGCAGGATACAATAATGACTGATAAAATAATTAATAAATAATTTTTTCAACAAGATGAAGAGATGGATTAACCAATTAAAAAATATAAATACAATTAATTTATGGTTAACACATAAATTTCACATAACGTCAGACGTCTGAAACAACTAAGCTGAGTTTTCCAGCCCCATTTTACTAAAATCAGATATCTTTGAAGCCCTTTTATTATTTTAGGACACTGAAATCAATGCTTTTTAAAGACAAGCACTGCGTCTGATATCAGCATGCATCAGTGGGTCTTACCCAGCAGCGGGCCCAGCCAGTAGACCAGGCAGTACTCGAGGAAGGAGTTTCCACTGCAGGGGAACTGTGTGGAGAAGGCCAAGGCCGGGTTAAACACAGCTCCTGTCATGCTGCCACCTGGACACACACACACACACACACACACACACTTGTATTAATGAACTTTTAAAGACCCAAACTGTTAATTTGTTTACAACTCCTAAACAAACAAGTTTTCAGTTTTTCTCAGTAGAAAGATATATTGTATTATATATTCATTATATATAGCAAAGAAAAGATGGCATACAGAGAAAATAGTTTTAATCAGTTGACTTATAAATTCTCAGTGTGTCCCCATCAACACTCAGTATATCTTCCTTCCTATATTTCCTCAACCTTTCCAAAGTAATGTCAGATTTTTGACAGCAGTTATGATCAGTCAGATAGATAAACTTGAAGTCATTCAAAGGTTAGTGTTATGGTGTTAGAAGTGAAAAAAAAAATATGTGGCTGTACAGCTCAGGAAATCATTTCATCGCTGTAATCGGTTTCGTATTTGTTCGTGAGAAAGTTCTTAGAAGAAACATGAGATGTTTGTACAAACACTGTAGTGCTTTATACAAAGCAAATGATACATCGGGCTCTCCTCTATGAGACACAGGAAGATTTAGAAACTATTCTGTGATGTGATCTGTTGTTTCTCTTCAACCTCACTAACTGGGAAAATGGCTGTCACAACTTTTAATTTGAATAGTTAGCAGTTATATTATCAACACCTACACACCACAAACAGAAAACATTGTGGATCATGTGCACTAGAGAAGGCCCACATAGCCCAACAAATCTCAAGTGTGTTGTTAATTTTGAGTATTTTGTTAACAGACCTGAAGCTGAATTAGAGACCAGCTAAAGTGCCAGTGAGCAAGACACTGAACCTCAGACTCACAGAGGCTGACCTCTGACCTCACATCATCAGTCTAATAAACACTGCAGTTGGACTAATCGATTAGAGTCATTGTCATACCTGCATAAACCACCGTTGCGATGACCGCAGCTACGGCGTGCACACGGTATTTCTCCTCCACCGATCTCGTGTGCGTAATAGCAGTCTGAACCGCAAAAGCGCATGCAAGCTCCACCGCGGCGGCATTTGGCAGCGGTGCGTGAATGGGGCTCACGCACGGGTAGCCCAGTAGCTTGTGGCGCGCGTGCAGTCCCGACAACCCGATACCCCAGATCACCGGCACTGCGACTCGCGCAGCGGCGGCCGCAGCGAACTGACATGCGATCCGCCGCAGGGCGCATCCGCCCGAGAACCTCGCGCGGTACGCGTGCTCGAGCGTACCGGAGGGGTTCCCGATGGCCCCGCTGAAGGTGAGCCCGTGGATCACGGACGCCAGGTACGTCAAGGTGAGCGCGAGTCGAGGCTCGATCCCGCCCACCTCGGACAGCAGCTTTAGCTCGTGCGTGCAGCAGCACAGCTGGAAGGTGGACACAAGCTCTACCGCGTACACAGAGAGCCCGGTGTCCGCGAGGGCCCTGGTCAGCACCTTGCGGGTCGCATCGCTCAGTGCGACTATTCCCGCGAGCACCGCCAGAGACACCGCCACGTCTGCAGTCATGTTCGCGGCCGGTCCGCGCTCTCTGTCGGGGATTGGATGTTCCCTCAGCTGCTGGGAGACTCCGCTGTGAGCTCCGAGCCGCTGATGCCCCCTCTCCGGCCTGAGATCTCTCTCTATCGCTGAATCTCGCTTCCTCTGGCGGTCGGGAGCCTCAGCTGTGCGGGCTGCTGCTACTCTATCCCGAAGGATGCGGCGTTCAACCAGGAGCAAATGAGCTTCAGTCCCAGTAGCTCACATGTGCGGAAGTATGAGCTCCGCAGTTTTTCCCCAGTTTTCCCACCTCCTCCCTCTCCTGCTGAAATTGCGTCTCCTCTGCTACCTCTCTTCGTCATCTGCCTACTTTAGTTTTAATTTTGAGCTTCCAGTGGGCATTTTCATTAGGCCTATAATAGAAATGTTAAATCATATTTGTGACATTGTAATTATTGCCTATTGTCCTCCTCATTTCTCCCCAGTTTAGGGCACGTTCAGTTACACCTTGTGGGCCGATGCATGTGTGCAGCCCATGTTGAGGCAGTGTTGTGTGAGATAATTCTGAGTTTTACACAACTGATAGGCTTACTTTACAAGAAATTCAATTAAAACATTTAAGACACACAGTTAAGCTAAAACAGTAAAGTGCCTCTGTACGAATCAGAAAAACTCAAATATATTTGTTCCAGATAAATACTTGTTTGTTACATATTTCTTGTCTGCTATTTAAAAATCATTATAAAAAGTATATATACAAAGGTTGCCCCTTGACTGATATAGACTGTAGATTGTTTAATAACAATTATTGTTATTATTATTATTATTATTATACATAATTATACAACACTGCTAGATGCAACAACATAAATGCATAAACTCAATCTAAATTCCTTCACAAACATTAAATCACATAATCATTAGATTTAAAATAAAAAAAATTGGTATCCAACGAGATTAAAAATAAGTAAAATGATTTAAAAAGACACCTTAACTGAAAGCAATGTTAAAAGGTTATTTACTGAAATAAAATAATTTAATATACAAAACCAGCTAATACAGAAAATAAGGGGACATCTCTATGATTTCATACCTTCAATAACTGTTGTCTTATAATTTTCTACTATAATTACAATCATTAATTATTTCACCTCTTGGATTTGAGATTATTATTTCCCTTAGAATCAAAAATAATAAAATCACATACACTGAGTTCATGCAGTTTGTTTGTTTTGATGTGAGATGCTCATTAAAGATATTTAATCTTTCTCTCTCTCCGTCTCTGTATTTCAAGTTCCTTCAAGTTCAAATGTTTTATTAATGGCTAAAAACTATTGTTTCTAATTCAAATATATAACACGCTGTATTAAAGATAATGAGGAATGAGTACTTCATTAAATAAAGGTGATGAGTAAGTAAGAACATATGCATATTAACCCTCTGTCTCAGCTGGACATGACATAGAGCTTATGAGGGGAGTGGTGTCAGTCTTTGCACGACACTCACAAGGAGACCTCAGAGCAGAATGGCTGCAGTCACAGAGCTCTCCTTCCTGCTGTTTGCTCTCATCAACAACATTGATGCAGAAGAACTCATCATCATCCAAGAGGAAAGGGGCTCTTACACCTTCAACCCCAACAAGGAGGCCGACTTCTGTCTGATCTCCAGATTTGTTGGTGAGGAGAAGCTTGTCCTGTGGAATACCTCTGACCTCAGGTCTGTGAACTCCACAGTAGCCGAAGACCTGAAGCAACGACTTTCAGTGGTCAGCAGGGAGAATATTTCTTCTTACATGATTCACAGCCTGACCCATTCAGACTCTGGCCAGTACCAAGAGGAGTGTTGGACTGAGGGCAAAGGGACATATAAGAAAAACCTCAGTATTATTATTTGTAGTACAATAGATGAGATAATATTTATTCCAGTGGGCTTTGAGGGAACAGCGGACCTGCCATGTTTGGGAGCGGCTGACAATCTGGATATCCAGTGGCTCAAGCGTGACTTTAGATATAAGGAAGACATATGGACAAGAGTTTTGGGGGACAGGACGAAATCAGTGATGGACAATGTTACAGTGGTGAAAAACAAAGCAGCTCTTCATCAATCTAACCTCAACCTACAAATCTTTACATTGTACACTTGTCTGGTGATGAACCAACAGCAGTGTGTTAGCAGTCACCCTCTACAGTTTTCTCTAAAACCAGAGATAATCTACCGCTCAGTGGAAGAGACAGCTGTGTTGCAGTGTGCTGTCACTGATTATAATGATGACCAGCCCCCACGTTGGACAAAGTTTGATTCGTCCACCTCCTTCAACACTGAGGTGGACCAAAACTACTCACTGGTGTTTTCATCACTAATGCTAAATCACTCAGGTTTGTACTCCTGTAAAGGCTATATCAGTGTGCAAACATATTTTCTGTTGGTGTGCCCCAAATTAGTCCAGCCTGCTGTAGAGTTCTTCTCAGAGGGAGATGAAGTCACTCTCAGGTGCAGAGATTGGAGACAGGGTAAGGGACATACTTGGTTCATGAACTCGAACCGAACAGAAGGCAGAAACTTTAGTGTATTAGATGTAATGTCTGATCTGAGCAGAGTAAGTATAATTAACCCTGCTTCCACCTTGGTCATCTCTAATGTCTCAGTGGAAGACACAGGAGAGTATTGGTGTGCAGTTATAGGCCCAGATGATCTGTGTGAGTCAACAAATAAGATTCTTCTGAAGCACAGAGAGCCCTTTGGGATTTACTTCTACATAGTGAGGTGGTCACTGCTCAGTGGTCTGCTGGTGATCCTCTGTGCTGTTGTAGTCGCTGTGACCCAGAAGACCAGGAGAGGAGGGGAGCGTCCAGCTGAGACAGAGGGTTAATATGCATATGTTCATACTTACTCATCAACTTTATTTAATGAAGTACTCATTCCTCATTGTCTTTAATACAGCGTGTTATATATTTGAATTAGAAACAATAGTTTTTAGCCATTAATAAAACATTTGAACTGGAAGGAACTTGAAATACAGAGATGGAGAGAGAGAAAGATTAAATATCTTTATTGAGCATCTCACATAAAAACAAACAAATTGCATGAATGTGATGTATGTGATTTTATCATTTTTGATTCTAAGTGAAATAATAATCTCAAATCCAAGAGGTGACATAAAAGATGGGAAATAAATAAAGAGAGTTGTAATAAATACATTTTTTAATGTCATATTGATAACATGGACATAAATAACGTTTGTAATAATAATAGCAAATAATCCTACTAAGACAACAGTTTTTGAATGTATGAAATCATGGAATTGTCTCCTTAGTTTCTGCAGTAGTTTGTTTTGTATAGAAAATTGTTTTTTTTTTTTCTGGTGTGGATAAACACGATTATAGGGATCATTCCTTTGTACTGACTCCAGACACTGTTATGTTATATTTTTCAGTAATTAATCTTGCTTTCACATAACGTGTCTTTTAAAATGATTTTACACATGTTTATTTATCCTGTTATTATACCAATATTTTATTTTAAATCTAACTATAATGTCATTTAATGTTTTACTGTGTCTGAAGGAATTTGAGTTGTGTTTTTATGCATATATAATTGCTGCATCTAACAGTGTTGTTAGTGTTTTATAATTGTTATACTTTGATCAGTCAATGAGCAATCGGCTCTATAGTAAAGGTTAACAGTAAACAATAAAACTTACACAGTTTTTACCGTTTTGATTGTGATTTTTATATTTAATTTCTTGTAAAGTATCAGTTATTTAATACAATCTTAAATTGTATTTCAAAATGAACTATAGTATTGTATTTTACTGTTTATTGTTAATCCATGCTGCCTTTTAATTGTTTGTGTACACAGGGACACATGTAGCCTGTAAGTAATGTAATTCTCCAATTGCACTTAATAAAGGTTACAGAAACATTCAATCCTAATATTCAGGGCAGGTGCAAAATAGATTTTAGCTCCCAAACCTTTATTTTGACTGAACAATCAACATTTTGACCTTAAAATCCATCAGGACAGGGATCTAAAAACACAACGCAGGCCAACACACTTTAACTGTCGGAGTGAGAGAATACAGAGCAATCCTGAAGAGCAAAATTGTTAGAAAGCGTCAATATAATATAATAATATATTATTTGAGGAGAACTGCCTGCTGAGAGCGTCATGCTTTACTTGGGCTGTTTGTGTTTTCTTCTACAAGTTTCTGATGCTGTTTTAAATTGTTGATAGAGATGACATCATGAAGCAATTTGAGGACACCGTCTCCTTTTCAGCACACATCTGGTAAAAAAAATTTCTACTGCAAACATTCTTCTCACAGCAACCCATTTTGGCAACAGCACAGAACTTCCCACTGGTACTCTCTATCTCAAAGTAAATTAAAATGATTTTTAAATCTAACAAAACACTGTCAAGCAGGTGGGTGTGAGGTAGCAGGGGACATATATATACAGAATTGTTCTTTGTGGCGATTTTAATATTCATGTTGATGACCCCAACAATGGTAATGCAACTGACTTTTTAAATATGGCCACTTCTTTTAACTTCAAACAACATGTCAAAGGACAAACACATAACCGTGGTCATACACTGGACTTGGTTTTTACCCTGGGTGTCAGCATTTCCTCTGTGGAATTAGTGGACATGACCATGTCTGACCACAGATGTATTGTTTTTAGCTGCGATTCGCCTGTTACTCATGCCGCCTCACCAAGCTCCGTGTGTTGTCGCATCTTTAATGAACAAAGTGTTTCAAAGTTTTGCGCAGTCTTTCAGAGCCAAAGCCAACACCTGTCTGATTCCAACACCAACAATCTGGTCGATCACTTCAATCATATCTGCTTGTCGTCACTAAATATTACTGCTCCTCTAAAGGTTAGGCCTACGTCTAAAGCTAGTAAGCAACCCTGGATAAATGACAGCATTCGCAGC
>NC_060166.1:35013163-35015084 GCF_021292245.1 Micropterus dolomieu
ATATGTCCCTTTGCCCTCAGTCCAACACTCCTCTTGGTACTGGCCAGAGTCTGAATGGGTCAGGCTGTGAATCATGTAAGAAGAAATATTCTCCCTGCTGACCACTGAAAGTCGTTGCTTCAGGTCTTCGGCTACTGTGGAGTTCACAGACCTGAGGTCAGAGGTATTCCACAGGACAAGCTTCTCCTCACCAACAAATCTGGAGATCAGACAGAAGTCGGCCTCCTTGTTGGGGTTGAAGGTGTAAGAGCCCCTTTCCTCTTGGATGATGATGAGTTCTTCTGCATCAATGTTGTTGATGAGAGCAAACAGCAGGAAGGAGAGCTCTGTGACTGCAGCCATTCTGCTCTGAGGTCTCCTTGTGAGTGTCGTGCAAAGACTGACACCACCCCCCTCATAAGCTCTATGTCATGTGCAGTGAGAAAGTGCTAACCAACAAAGAAGACTAAGAGTTCACAGTCATGCTAGCAGCTCTGTGAAGCTGTACTTTAGCTGAACATGCTCAAAATGATAATAATGATAACTAAAAACATTTAGTAAATATAATGTTTACCATCTTAGTTTAGTGTGTCAGCATCCCAAGAGTTTTTAATTAGTACTAAGCATGACGTACAGCTGAGGATGAGGGAATGTCTTTAATATTGAATTCATTTTGTCATAAACCAAAGTACAAATTGACAGATTAAAAGTAATTGCAGAAATAGCAGAAATGTGAGAGGAAATGGAGCCAAAACCACAGAGGCCAATGTGCCGTCAAACTCATATAATTAGGAGATGTGCGGAAACCACCTGTGAGAAGTGTGAAAGCTTGAGTAATAAAGTTTGTCTGTATCTATGGCTGTGATGAGAGAGAGAGAGATGACCATAAATACATGTAAAATAAATACATAAAAATAAAAGTAAGGTAGTAATCTAGACTACTTCAGTGTGAAGCTTGATATTTTTTGAGCATTTACATTTATTTTACTGTGATTTGTCCCATAACACATTCCTGTTGCCCCAATATTTTTATTGTTGTATATCACAGACATGTCGGTTTTGTTTGTATGTTGCTGCCCGTTTTGGTTAGAAAATGTTATTTTGGAATTGCTCACATGGCACCCATTAAAGGAGCGCTTCAGATTCAATATTATTCAAGTAGGGGGATTTGCACAAAACAGATTAAAAAAGAAAAGGTCAAAATTGAAGTAGAAGATGCTGAGATATCTTTTTAGTCACCACAAAGCTTCTAAACTGATGGATCCTACATTACCTACAACGCGCAAATTAATCATCTTCCTTTTCACTCATAGGTGAATATGTTGAATATCTCCCGTTAAGATCACAACACTAGACAGAGTCATGTTGTGTTTGTCACATTCTGTATCTCTGTTCCACCCTCCAGCCACATTTTTACTTCCCCAGGCGCCTTCATTGCCATTTTCTGTCCACCAGACACCCTTAAAGTTTTCCACCTGACTCCCACATCCACATGCTCACCCGTTTCCACTTTCTCTCATTAACCCTACAGGATATAATCTGCCTATGTCCACTATTTTCCTGCCAGATTGTCAGTGTTGCTTATATCTTTGCTTTTCAGCAATCTGAATCTGGAACCTGAAGCAAGTCAGGTAAATTTCATTTATATTACCCATTTTCACAAATCATAGATTTGCCTCAAGGGATTTTATAATCTGTATAGAATATGACACCCTACATCCTTAGACCCTAACCCTGGACACTGGAAAGTGGACCCTGTGTCTACCTGCCTGCAAGCTTATGTATACACTGAGTTTATGCGGTTTCTTTGTTTTGATGTGACACTCTCATTAAAGAACCTTAAACTCTCTCTCTCTCTCTCTTTATTTCAAGTTCCATCAATTTCAAATGTTTTATTTATGAATGGCTAAGAAACATTTAAAAAATCTAATATCAAACAAAC
>NC_060166.1:35015184-35129168 GCF_021292245.1 Micropterus dolomieu
GTTGTTGATGAGAGCAAACAGCAGGAAGGAGAGCTCTGTGACTGCAGCCATTCTGCTCTGAGGTCTCCTTGTGAGTGTCGTGCAAAGACTGACACCACCCCCCTCATAAGCTCTATGTCATGTGCAGTGAGAAAGTGCTAACCAACAAAGAAGACTAAGAGTTCACAGTCATGCTAGCAGCTCTGTGAAGCTGTACTTTAGCTGAACATGCTCAAAATGATAATAATGATAACTAAAAACATTTAGTAAATATAATGTTTACCATCTTAGTTTAGTGTGTCAGCATCCCAAGAGTTTTTAATTAGTACTAAGCATGACGTACAGCTGAGGATGAGGGAATGTCTTTAATATTGAATTCATTTTGTCATAAACCAAAGTACAAATTGACAGATTAAAAGTAATTGCAGAAATAGCAGAAATGTGAGAGGAAATGGAGCCAAAACCACAGAGGCCAATGTGCCGTCAAACTCATATAATTAGGAGATGTGCGGAAACCACCTGTGAGAAGTGTGAAAGCTTGAGTAATAAAGTTTGTCTGTATCTATGGCTGTGATGAGAGAGAGAGAGATGACCATAAATACATGTAAAATAAATACATAAAAATAAAAGTAAGGTAGTAATCTAGACTACTTCAGTGTGAAGCTTGATATTTTTTGAGCATTTACATTTATTTTACTGTGATTTGTCCCATAACACATTCCTGTTGCCCCAATATTTTTATTGTTGTATATCACAGACATGTCGGTTTTGTTTGTATGTTGCTGCCCGTTTTGGTTAGAAAATGTTATTTTGGAATTGCTCACATGGCACCCATTAAAGGAGCGCTTCAGATTCAATATTATTCAAGTAGGGGGATTTGCACAAAACAGATTAAAAAAGAAAAGGTCAAAATTGAAGTAGAAGATGCTGAGATATCTTTTTAGTCACCACAAAGCTTCTAAACTGATGGATCCTACATTACCTACAACGCGCAAATTAATCATCTTCCTTTTCACTCATAGGTGAATATGTTGAATATCTCCCGTTAAGATCACAACACTAGACAGAGTCATGTTGTGTTTGTCACATTCTGTATCTCTGTTCCACCCTCCAGCCACATTTTTACTTCCCCAGGCGCCTTCATTGCCATTTTCTGTCCACCAGACACCCTTAAAGTTTTCCACCTGACTCCCACATCCACATGCTCACCCGTTTCCACTTTCTCTCATTAACCCTACAGGATATAATCTGCCTATGTCCACTATTTTCCTGCCAGATTGTCAGTGTTGCTTATATCTTTGCTTTTCAGCAATCTGAATCTGGAACCTGAAGCAAGTCAGGTAAATTTCATTTATATTACCCATTTTCACAAATCATAGATTTGCCTCAAGGGATTTTATAATCTGTATAGAATATGACACCCTACATCCTTAGACCCTAACCCTGGACACTGGAAAGTGGACCCTGTGTCTACCTGCCTGCAAGCTTATGTATACACTGAGTTTATGCGGTTTCTTTGTTTTGATGTGACACTCTCATTAAAGAACCTTAAACTCTCTCTCTCTCTCTCTTTATTTCAAGTTCCATCAATTTCAAATGTTTTATTTATGAATGGCTAAGAAACATTTAAAAAATCTAATATCAAACAAACTGTAATAAAAACAATGAGGAATAAATACTTAATTGAATAAGGTGATATAAAAAACCTTGTGATGAGTAAGTATGAACATATGCATATTAACCCTCTGTCTCAGCTGGACGCTCCCCTCCTCTCCTGGTCTTCTGGGTCACAGCGACTACAACAGCACAGAGGATCACCAGCAGACCACTGAGCAGTGACCACCTCACTATGTAGAAGTAAATCCCAAAGGGCTCTCTGTGCTTCAGAAGAATCTTGGTAGTTGACTCACACAGATCATCTGGGCCTATAACTGCACACCAATACTCTCCTGTGTCTTCCACTGAGACATTAGAGATGACCAAGGTGGCAGCAAGGTTAAATATATTTACTCTGCTCAGATCAGACATTACATCTAATTCACTAAAGTTTCTGCCTTCTGTTCGGTTCGAGTTCACGAACCAAGTATGTCCCTTACCCTGTCTCCAATCTCTGCACCTGAGAGTGACTTCATCTCCCTCTGAGAAGAACTCTACAGCAGGTGGGCCAAATTTGGGGCACACCAACAGAAAATATGTTTGCACACTGATATAGCCTTTACAGGAGTACCAACCTGAGTGATTTAGCATTAGTGATGAAAACACCAGTGAGTAGTTTTGGTCCACCTCAGTGTTGGAGGAGGTGGACGAATCAAACTTTATCCAACGTGGGGGCTGGTCATCATTATAATCAGTGATAGCACACTGCAACACAGCTGTCTCTTCCACTGAGCGGTAGATTATCTCTGGTTTTAGGAATAACTGTACAGGGTGACTGCTAACACACTGCTGTTGGTTCATCACCAGACAGATGTACAATGTAAAGATTTCTTTTGTGAGGTTAGATTGATGAAGAGCTGCTTTGCTTTTCATCACTGTAACATTGTCCATCAGTGATGTCCTAGAGTCCCCCAAAACTCTTGTCCATATGTCTTCCTTAAAGTCACGCTTGAGCCACTGGATATCCAGATTGTCAGCCGCTCCCACACATGGCAGGTCCGCTGTTCCCCCAAGACTCACTGGTATAGGTTTTATCTCATCTATTGTACTACAAATAATAATACTGAGGTTTTTCTTATATGTCCCTTTGCCCTCAGTCCAACACTCCTCTTGGTACTGGCCAGAGTCTGAATGGGTCAGGCTGTGAATCATGTAAGAAGAAATATTCTCCCTGCTGACCACTGAAAGTCGTTGTTTCAGGTCTTCGGCTACTGTGGAGTTCACAGACCTGAGGTCAGAGGTATTCCACAGGACAAGCTTCTCCTCACCAACAAATCTGGAGATCAGACAGAAGTCGGCCTCCTTGTTGGGGTTGAAGGTGTAAGAGCCCCTTTCCTCTTGGATGATGATGAGTTCTTCTGCATCAATGTTGTTGATGAGAGCAAACAGCAGGAAGGAGAGCTCTGTGACTGCAGCCATTCTGCTCTGAGGTCTCCTTGTGAGTGTCGTGCAAAGACAGACACCACCCCCCTCATAAGCTCTATGTCATGTGCAGTGAGAGTTCACAGTCATGTTAGCAGCGTGTCAGCATCCCAAGAGTTTTTAATTAGTACTAAACATGAAGTACTGCTGAGGATGAGGGAATGTCTTTGAGTTAGCAGGAATTTTGTCATAAACCAAAGTACAAATTTACCAATGAAAAGAAAAGGGATCAGTTCATCCTCAGAAAAACAGAAATATCTGAACTAAATGTCATGGCATCTAATGGTTGTTGAGATATTTTGACATTGCCATCAGCGCCACACTCTGAGCAGGCATGCCTGAGCATGGCTACAAGTTGGACTGCAGGTCAGAACAGTGCACATTTCTTTTCAAAGCGGTTTGGTAAGAATTTGGACCAAATCAACTTAGAGCAGAAAACTGAAGGAGTTTGAAATATATATACATTTCTATAGCAGAAATGTGAGAGGAAATGGAGCCAAAACCACAGAGGCCAATGTGCCGTCAAACTCATATAATTAGGAAACCACCTGTGAGAAGTGTGAAAGCTTGAGTAATAATGTTTGTCTGTATCTATGGCTGTGATGAGAGAGAGAGAGATGAGCATAAATACATGCAAAATAAATACATAAAAATAAAAGTAAGGTAGTAATCTAGACTACTTCAGTGTGAAGCTTGATATTTTTTGAGCATTTACATTTCTTTTACTGTGATTTGTCCCATAACACATTCCTGTTGCCCCAATATTTTTATTGTTGTATATCACAGACATGTCTGTTTTGTTTGTCTGTTGCTGCCCGTTTTGGTTAAAGTTAGAATTGCCAATAAGGCACCCATAAAAGGAGTAGTTTAGATTTAATGTTATTCAAGTGGGGGGATTTCCACAAGACAGATCAAAATTCAAGTAAGGGATGCTGACATATCGCTGTAGTCCCTAGTATCAAAGCTTCAAAACTGCTGAAGCCTACATTTCCCAACACACAAATTAATCATATTCCTTTTGACTCATAGTTAAGTGTTGAATATCTCCCATCAATATCACAACACTGGACGGCTGTATCGAGTCATGTTGTGTTTGTCACATTCTGTATCTCTGTCCCTCCCTCCAGCCACATTTCCACATCCCCTTCATTTCCATTCTCTACCTGTCCACCAGATGCCCTCAGAGTTTTCCACCTGAGGACCTGCAGTGTATGTAGATAGAAATGGCTCATTCTAAGGTAATAAAAACATAATGGTTCATCTTTAAACACCAATGAAACATAGTTACAGTATTTCACAAAAGTGAGTACCCACTGAAGAAATGACACTTTGCTACAATGTAAAGTAGTGAGTGTACAGCTTGTATAACAGTGTAAATTTGCTGTCCCCTCAAAATAACACATCACACAGCCATTAAAGTCTAAACTGCTGGCAACAAAAGGGAGTACACCCCTAAGTGAAAATGACAAAATTGGGAATTTCTGTACTAAAAAGACTTGGAAGATACCCACTTAATTTGTCTAACTCAAACTGCTAAAGCCTCTTATTAGCTTCAGCTTAACTTTAAAAAACTGGGAACATGTCTTTTTTCGTCAGGAAGTTGCCCTGTGAAATTTCAGTAAGACACCTCTGAACACATCTACATTGCTGTCACTTGGTTTAAAAGACAAAGCCTTGAAGTTGTATGACTTCATATTTACATTTTTATTTTCCTGTAATTAAATAGCATTTAATTAAATGAATCCATATTTGCATTTTATAGAAAAGTAAAAAGACAGTTACATATTCAAAAGATTTAAATTACTTAAGCTAGTTTTATGTATTTCTTAGTTTTGTCTTCCAGTGTTAGTCTGGTCGGCCTATGTGGAAGAATCTTCACTTTTTCCACTAGATGTCGCCGTCTTGTTTTTCTTCACAACATTTACCACTGCATCTTATAGTCAATTTTTTCTGGTTGGTTGAACAGTGTGCTTTGTGGAAACAATGCATGTTGTCTTCAGCAATTCAGTAATGATCATCAAACATTTTTTGGTTATTGTTTTTATGGTTTGGAAATCAAATTGTAATCTGATTAGGTTTTTAAACTGAACAAAGGATGAATTGTTTGTATCCAGGGTTTGTTTGATTTAGGCTCGTTTTTTTTTAATAAGATAGTTTTCACCTTTGTTGTTTTCTTCTGTTTTCTAAGTGAGACAGGGTAAAATATTAAAAGTAAGTCAGTGTTTAAACCTACAAATCACAACATCTTCACAGTGAATTTAATTTTTCAGCACATGTTAAAAGAATATGTTATATATTCATGAACTGCTTTGCCCTTTATTGTTAAACAGATAAATTATGATGTGGAGTATGGAAGCCTAAACAGAAGGACAGATCAGAAATCCCACCCACCTTGTGCTGCTGTAGAATACATTGGAAAGCACTTTCTTGCATTATCACCAGTATTTTTTTTGTTTTTTAACTCTAAGATTTTCAAAGACATGGTGCTATTATAAACGCACGACAGTGTCTTAGTCACTGGTACAAAAATAGGTACGCAAAGCTCAAACACAAGCACCGTACGCAGATAAGGAAATGTGTGGTTCTGACCTTTCTCAGCCGTGAATATTGTGACACTGACACAGTTTTTATATTGCAGGACTGCAGTGAGACAAAGCTGCAAGATGATCCAGTTTGTGTGTCATCTCACATTTGATTTTGATAAAGAATGCATTTTTTTCACTTAGTGATTTTACATGTAACATGAAAAACTTAATCTTGTATATTTTGTAATGTAATAATTTGAGATGAATTTAAACAACAAAATAAAGGTGAACACAATATTACAGTAGATATTATATTTAATATATATATTTTCATAAATGTTCAATGTTGATGGAATCATAATTATTATTATTACCTCTCATAAATTGCTTTTTAAAACATATTTTCCCTACTCTGCGTCTTAAAATATTTCAGGTGTTATGTAAAGTGCTGGTCATGTGCAGTGTCCCTTATAAGTTCCTACTTCTTTATTGTTTTTGATCCACTAGTGGAGTTACACATTGAATGCATCGCTGTTATCCAGGGCTTGGAGAGAAGTAGAATATCGGACTTGTTTTTGTAACAACGAACGCACCAACGCTGGCTCCCTACCGCACCAGCCAATCGGCGGCGAGCGATGCTGAAATAAACCAATGGCATGTCCGGAGCGGCGTGTAAGTGGGCGGGTGTTTCTGTGCAGCAGGCTTCTCTGTGCCCAGCTAACAATAGCCTGGGCTCGGCAAGTTTACTGTTAAAAAAGCAGCCAGGAGGCCGACAGAGCGGAGCGGAGCTGATCCGAGAGGAGAGCAGAGTTAGCCGAATACATGAGACGGTGTGTCCCGGTGTCGGAAATTTCCACTCAACACTCTGGGATTTACATTTGCAACCAGACAAGTGGTGAGTGACCATTTCTACTTTATTTCTAAACCCTTAAATTTATTCCGTCATTTCCATTCTCAGCCAGGCATGGTGCGGCGTGAATTAACGTTACTTAGAGGGGCTCGCTTGCCTGTGAATAGGAAGGGGTTAATGGTCACTGTAGGCTGGGATAACGCTATTATTCCCTTATTCTTTATCTTACATGCATGCATTAAAACGCCCGGACTCTGCAGGCCCATCAATCCGCACACAGCGGACTTGAAGTCAGCCACGACGAGGTTATAACAGTCGGAGGTGGTGGATGGTGTGATTTATTTTTTTTTTATTACACCGGTTTCCTCCCAGTTTACCAGCTGGCTGTGATAACAGGGAGTTTTTTTTTTTTCCTTCTTTTTTGTGGCGAACTGATAACACGACACGGCGTGTATCGAATGAATGAATGGACGAATGAATGGGTGAAAGAAAGAAATCCTGCCTGTGTTTCCACTTTTCCATTTCTGAAATCTACCTCCAAAGGATACCTCTGACATGATTCATCAGAAAGTCCATGCGGTGCCCAAGAATAGACCGATACACTGCTCTGCTCCCACTGCGACGCCCTCAAATCTCTGAAATGGTTCTTTAAGTGCATTATTGAGCTCTTGTTTGGTGTGATAAGTTCTCATTAGACAAGCAATCACGGTTTATTTATCTCAACCAGACAGAGCTGTTAGAAAGCAGAAATCCGCTCATATCTCGTAAAGTATCTATCTAACAATCCCTTACTCCCATTACTATGAGGCTATCAACGTGTCTGCAGTAATCAGAAGTGACTTAACAGTGAGCTCCTGCAGATTCACATCAGCACCTGCTTTATCTTTGCTGTAAACTTTCTTCTAGCTCTTCATACGTGCACAGTAATCTTTCTGAAATGCACTGGGGCTCTTGTTTCCACATGGCTCAGCAGAAATCACTGCACTTCTCTTGATCCTGCAGCTGGTATGTAGGCTATGTGTCAGAAGATTTTTTAAAATTTTTTAGAGGCTTTGGCGAGTTTATCTGCTGCATCTGATTGATTACAGACATGCAGACAAGGGTGCTTTTTTATCAGCATTTAGGAGAGTCTGTTCCCTTCAAACTCAGTCTCATTTTTTACTCAGCTGGACAAATAAACTGATTTCTTTGGCTCTCTGTATTTCATGCATACACTAAAAGCCCTCCTCCGGCTAAGTTGGGCTGAAGTTGCCCTTTGGTCCCTGTTATAAAAAGTTTGTAATAAAAGAATGACCAGTTTCCTGGATAATGAAAAGCTGTTAAGTGTGAGAAGCTGATTAAAGGTGTTGGTGGTTCACTCCTGAGCTGTTTGTTGCACTGGAAGACAAAAAATGTAATTATTTAGTGATGATTTAATATAATTTTCCCTTTTTGTGATTGATGTTACTTTACTATTAAGTTACACACCTGTATGAGGGGAGATGATAGTGGAGAGATGAAATTAATTCCAGTCAAGTGATTATTGGCTTGTCATTTTGTTTATCGGCTTCCTCAAGGAACCCAGAAAGTTCCTCACCTCTGAACCTCTGCTGTAAGTTACAATTTACATGTGTGCATTTAAATGAAGCCTAGTTTAACCACTAGGAGTAATTGGTTCGTATACACTCTTCAGTGTTTAGTAGAATACTGCATTAAGTGTTAATAATTATCCAATTTTTGACCCTGATCCACAGATGGACGTTCAAAATCAAATTTTCAAGATAGTCCTGGAAGAAAATGAAAGTTGAGTTCTGATATTAGACATGGGGAAAAAAAAAATTCTATTTATGTATTAGTTGATGGAGAAAATTAACTGCCAACTATTTTGATAATTAATTAATCATTTGTAATTTATTTTGACCATTGATGTTTAGGGCTACAACTAATGATAATTTTTATTATTGATTATTTTCTTGATTAGTTTTTAGGTCCAGAAAATTGATGTCCTCAAAGGTCTTCTTTTGTCCACAACCCAAATACATTGAGTTTACTGTCATAGAGGACTAAAGAAACCAGAAAATATTAACATGTGAGAAGCTGAATTTAGAGAATTTGGACCTTTTTTTTCCTTTAAAAAAGTAGAGGGCAGAAACATTTAATTGATTAAATCAATTACTAAAATGCATCAACGCAAATTCTTTGCATCGACACTTCGTTTAATCCATACTGTATAGCACACTGTTTCGCACGGACATTTGTTACTGTCGCACTTCGAGCTTACGCTGTGAACACGACGTGATTATGATGGAGCCGTTTGCAAAGTGGAGGAAGAGAGCGAAAATAGCGAGGGACAAAGAAGAAAGTGTCCAAAGCATGTGATTATTTCAAGCTAAAAGAAAACAACAACTCTGTAATGTCACAGTCCGTCCACCGTAAAACGAAACGTATGTCGCCTTGGCAACAGCACCTGATCAGAAAGCACCCGGTGTTCTGCCAGCGGACCACAGACAAGGTAACGGCAACTTTAGCATTTAACTGAAATCATGATTGATTGTTGAGTTGAAGGCTAGCCAAAGTAAGCTCAGCTGAAAATCTGCACACGTGTGTTTGTTATTCCTCACCTGGTTGGGCCGTGAGTTGAGGTTGTCAGTCATGAGTTAACTGGGTGTTGGGTAGCCGCCAAGCAAAAAGTACTTCTTAAACGACACATCGATGAAATAATCTGTAGAAGCTTCGAGTACTAAAATCATCGTTAGCTGCAGCCCTAAAAAAGTGTTTAATCGATCATCAAAATAGTTGATGATTTAATTTAATAGTTGTCATCTAATGGATTGGTCGACTAATTGTTGCAGCTCTATTTTGGACTCAGAAAAAAAGGGATGGACCCTTTTCATTATCTTTTTTTGACATTTTATAGGCTAAATGATCAATCCGGAGAATAATCAATTGAATCGATACTTAACATTTGCTTTTAAGAATCTTTTAAATTACATCATATTTAAATCTTATGTTAATGTAACTGGAATTTTCTTTTATGCATTTAACAAATTGGGATTGTTGGGTCTCCATTATAATTTATATAATGTATTATTGGTTTGAAGAAGCCTTTCTAATGATAGATCGACTGTTCTGGTCATCGGTGAAGATGTTTCTAAAGCAGCAGCATCAAAACAAGTGCAGTAAATGAAGTCAGTGAAATAAGCCTCTCCCAATGCAGGAAGTCCACTTTCAAAGTGTACAGTGCTGAGGGCCTGGCGGCCAGTCACATCTGATCAGAAACATGAATGGAAACTCTTAATTCAGTTATTGATACACGAGCGTTCCATGTTAATATTTAACCTCAGTTCTAGCTGTGTCAGAAATGTTTCCGTAGTCCGACTGAAAAGGCACAAATGGACTTCCTGGTTTGGCAGTGAGATGAACCCATGGATTGGTTTAAGGGCAGTGGCGGCACACTGTGTTTGCCATGGAGACCTGGGTGTGGCCAAAGGAGTATTTTATGACCCTGTGTAAAGCGTGAGGCCACCCAGTTGTCGCTTTGACACCTCGACAGCATGACGGAGAGAGCGAGGAAGGCTGGGAGGAGTTAATGACCCATTTGGCTCCTGTGGCTTTGGGCTCAGCTACTTCAGGAGAATAAGCACTGTGTGTGTGTGTGTGTGTGTGTTATCATGTGAATGTGTGTTTTTCTTTTGGCCAGTCTTAGGACTCTGTCTCACCTGTCATTGAAGTTATTATAACCCCCGAGACAGTTTGTTTGGGAATTAGACCTGCTGACCTACAATATGGGCAACTTACTGCCAGGCACACTCACACAGAACGATGCAATGCGCTTCATTTGCATATTATGTCAGTCATTTATTTTATTTTCAGTCTCATAATTCTGCATGTGAGATGGGGAAAGTCTGTTGTTTCTATTGCAGTATTAATCCCATGTTTAGTTGCCTAACCGTAACTATTTACACATCCAGCAGGAGCAACATTAGTGTTCAGTGGGGTCATGTTTGTGTCCACCTGGCGAATGTAATCCCCTGATTTAGCCTACTTTTCTTGTAGCTTTGTTTTTGGTCTCTACCAACTCCTGAGGGAAATATCTGACTCTTCAGCTACTAAATGCTCCACTCTGTTCACCAGTTAGTCGCTGACTGTGTCTTGTCTGCTGTTTGCTGCTGGGCAGGTATGTACAATGGGTTTTTAGCGCTTTTTCACTGCAGTCAGGAAATACAGTACAAGTAGTCATGGGATCCACTCTTAATATAAAACTTTGATAATAGCAATTATGAGCTTGCCTCAAAATAACAACTAAATTAAATGAAGAAGTATTATTTAAAACTAGATTGATGTAGAGCTGATTCCTATATTACTCGATTAGTGTATAAACTGTTATGATAACTGATTATCAGTCATCTTTTAAGCAAAAATGCCAAATATTCTTAGTTCCTGCTTCTCATTTGTGATGATTTGCACTGTTTCTTTATCTGATGAGACAGTAAACTGTATGTCTTTAAGTGTTGGATTCAAGGAGTGTCCAGTTTGGTGTACTCAGAATTCTGTCTCTACTCTTTGAAGATGATGAAGATCAATATCACTCACATGTCTGCAAATAAAGCTGCCACCAGCAGCTGGTTAGCTTATTTAAGTCTGGCATAAAGACTGGAAAAAGGGGGAAATGGCTTACCTGGCTCGGTCCAAAGGTAACAAAAACCTAGACTCCAGGAAGTTACTGCGCCTGGCAAAGAAAGAAGAAATAAACATAACCTCCCGTCAAACTCAAACATATTATTTTTATACTTCAGCTTTTGTACAGATCAAGCAAACAAAATATAACATGTTAGTGATCTTTAGTGGTGCTGGTAGGTATTTTGTTACCTTTGGACTGAGGCATGATAGATGTTTCCCTTGTTTCCGGTCTTTGTGCTAAGCTAAGCTAACTGGTAGCTTCATATTAATTTATTTTTATTATACTAACCCATACAGAATCAGTCTTTTTATCTAACTCTCTGCAAGAGACTAAATAAATGTATTTCAAACAAACGTCAAACTATTCCTTTAACTGGCGGATTGGTGTAATGTTGCAGATATCAAGTGCAACTACTCACTAGCAGATTTCTACAAACAATAATGAACTAAATTACTCATTGAGATGGATATTTTTCTTGCAGTGTTGCCACTCACTCACATACAGTACCAACAGAAATAGTAATATTGGCTGTGGAGCAGCCAGTAGCCTGCCAGCAGCTGAATAATGGATAGTCTGTCTGCCTGGAAGGCTGCTGGAGCTGCTGAGCATGGCGTCTAGACGAACCCCGACAGCACAAAACTACATGCACGCTCCTCCTCTCTCCGTGAAAAAGACTGACTGTCTGAGTCCAGATAAAAAGCTGTGATCCTGGATTGATTTTTTTTTATCCACTCTCATTGATGTGAAGGCAGATGAAAGGAAGGGTAATGACACATGCTTAAGCTGTTAATGGTATGGTTCAGGCTTAGAAAGATATTCCTAATACTGGTGGTGTAATTATGTTCAGACCTGTAGAGAGGATTGAAATATTCCACTTGACTTCCTCTCCTTCAGTTCAGTTTCAGTTTTAGGAGTCAAAGCACTGTTTGATTAGAGAACAGGAGGACGAAGCTTTTGCAGGTGGAGCGCCATTTGGGGATAACATCAGTGTAATTTAATCTGTTTTCTGTCAGCACTGATCTGTCTGAGTGTATTTGCTGCAGTCAGAAGCTCTTACTGTCTGTTGTATTGCAGGTCCGCACAATCCACAAAGTCACAGGCTTGTGCTTTTGGAATTCTTGTAAAAAGAAACCCCTTAGAAACAGTTAGTAGTTGTAGTTTTCATGTTTGCTACAGTATGTACAAAGAGAGCTGCACTGAAGCTTACATGGCTACAGAACCTGCACAGGACTATTAAGTAGTGAACGTGCATGGTGCATTCAAACTTCATGAGTGTTGAACCTCTTGAACTTGTGTCTGCGGCTCGCTATGTGACCACATCAGCCACAGAAACTACAGAGATGGGAAACAATACAGCAGCTGATTTTGCAGGTATCTGAATTACAAGCCTCTTCACCAGCAGAGAACAGAGGGAAGAGATACCGTATTGAAGCATCATCAGAATCACAACGTTGAAGTTAGTTTCCGATTCGGTAGTTAAGGGGGAACTCAGGTTCAGATCAAAAAACATTATGCCTAGAGTTGTTAAATCTGGACTACAATGTCCCGGAGAGGCTAAAAAAAATACAGTTTCAGATTTGTATAACCTGTATTTTATTTGTGGAAATGCAAAAGGGAGATTTCACTGTTTTTCTTTTTGCATGTAGACCACCAGCGGCATAAGGTATTAACAACTGGCCCCAGTGCAGGCTGTTATGATGGGCCCTTGGGCTACACTGTTACAAAGCACACCCTGCGTTTAGAAGAGAACCATATATAGGCAAATTTATGTACCATATTTCCTTGTTTTGTCACGGTTTAACAACTGATAAGATTAGATGCAGTAAATACCTAATTTAAAGCTCCTTAAATTGACTTCTTTCCATACTAATGTATTAAGCAGCAGCTGTCCTGTGTGCGCCTGGATGCACCAGTCTAAAGTAAAGTACCATCATGTGATGGATTTTAGAGTCGGACTGTGTCACCTAGACTTTTGTATTTGCAAAATACAGAAGTGAAAGAGAAAGTTATAAGAAGCATAGCCAGTGCTGTCATTGTCAAAATCCTGAAACGTCACTACTAACAGCTGAGTGCAGGAGGTGTCCTGCTGAAAAGACGCAGACTTTTTCGGGCAACTTCAGTACAATAACCTCCCGAATCACGACAAACACATTCCTCTTCGACAGAGAGGCGAGACATTATGCTGGTGAATAAGAAAGTAAAGTGGCCAACTCATAAACAACACCATGTTCTGAAAACAGGCCAGCTACAGCGCACACAGTCACGCACATCCACACAATTAAACAGGTAGCTTAGGCCTACTTAGCGGCAACCTGAACACGAAATGATAACAGCCTGTAAAACAGCGGCACGGCACCCACATCACATCCACTGAAAAAAGTTACTCACCTATTTGAAATGCATCTGACGAGCATTAAGCGAGATCCTTGACAGTGTCCTCAGTAATCCTAAACAATCTTATCTGGGAGCTTCCTCTCCTCCTGTTCTTTTCTCTCCTGTCTCTCCTTGAAACTTCTTTTATGTGTAAATAGCGTCGACTTCCAGCTTGCACGTGTGCTCTGTTAGTCTACTGGTCAGATTTTGTATTCTGTAGTCTTGTCACATGATCAAATATGAACGTAAGATTGGGCAGTCATTTACATATTACCCAGCAATCGTCACTGCATATGTAGCTATGTGACACGAATGCCAAAGAAAATAAGACTAAATTCATTCTGTTGAATCTGTAGAATGTATTTTTTTTTATATTTCACTGTATACCTTTATAGCATACTGATTGCTACAGACTTTTGTGTGTAAAACTGTGTGTGCCCATATGAGTGTGTGTGTGTGTGTGTGTGTGTGTGTGTGTGTGTATATAGCAGTTGATCACCTTTAATAATATAGTTATTGGTGAAATGGTCATTTTAGTGCATTGATGGATTTTATGCATTTTACCATGTCACTGATAAAGACCAGTTCGTATCATGGCGGGGCCGCTCCCGTCAAGGGCCCCCTAATACAGTCTGGGCCCCAGTGCACTGTCTATACCTACGCCGCTGTAGACCACATTAAACCAGGTCCAGATTGAGAAACCGCTATGCCGAGAGCTGTCAAATCTGGATTATAAGGGGGATTTATGTGTTTTTTTTTACATGCAGACCACACAAAGCGCCCTTTTTTCATTTTCACAAATAGAATAAAGGTTTCACAAATGGGAAACTACTATTTTAAAGAAAATTTAGTCTCGCTGGTTTTTGATCTGGACCTGAGTTTCCCTTTAACCTGATTATTCAGTCTGGGACAATAAACAATGTTTATAATAGTAGTTCGCTAAACTTGCTATATTAATAGTGTGGTTTTTCTAACCTTTCCTCCATTTTAAGCTACATCCTGCTCTATTTAGCTACATGATGAGATTGCAGTACAGGCTGGTTGGATCGGAGGTAGCGCTGCTGCTGCCTGGAAACTTTGTTATTCTGTGATTTGAATCGGCAACTGCTTGCTCAAGTGAATGAGCTTTTGAGGCATTTCCAGGCTTTTTTAGGGTGGACACTCCTTACCAGTAACAATTGGCACATTAGCATAAAATAATTGGAATCAATTAATCAAGTACTGATCATCTTTACAGAAATTTCGACAGCAGACGAACACAAAGAACCTGAACATGAGGAGCGAGGACTGCTGATAGTGGGGATGGTCAAGGCCAAAACCCAGCTTCTTGAGAGCTGACATCATAGGTGTGTGTGCGTGTGTGTCCCAAGACCATATGGCAAAGGAACCGCCCACTCATTGGGACCAGCCACACCTTCCAGTAACACACACATACTACCTTGTAACACCGCGCCGTCTTGGGTTTCAGCGCCATTGCCTTTTTAAAAAGAAGGTGAATGAAAGAATTGGTTTACGTGTTTGACCTCCCGTTGTAGTGACACACTCACTCCTTTACTTTTAATCTGCCCTTTCCTAGTATCACATGTACACACCTTCAAACACACATGATCAGATAAAACTCACACAGGTGTGTGTGTGTGTGAGAGATAAACGAATCATAAATGAGAGAGTGAAAGTAGGTCTAGTATAGAGAGGAAAGTTGTGTGTCACACCTCAGTCCTGCAGTCTACTTTGATCAACCAACTGTGTGTGTGTGTGTGTGTGTGTGTGTGTGTGAATATTTCAGTGCTGAAGTATTGCATTCACGCCCTGCAGCCTTGCATCCATAGAGAGATACTCTGTGCATTACATCATAGCATGATTACATACTGTTTGTTGGATAGTGTGTGTCTGTTGGGAGAGAAAACCATGAGAGGTGAGATGGTGACTGTGTCTCGACTAACACGCACTTACAAGGTGAACGGGTTCATACAGTATGTGTGTGTGTGATAATCATGTGATCTAAATACAAGACTTCAGCCAGCCAAACAGACCAAGGCCTGTACAACACAAATGTGTTTTCAAAGATTGTAATTTAACACCTCTGAAGGTTAAATTCCTCCTAAATGGTTGCTTCTAAATTTCAGGCTCTTCCATAATTTTTTGCTTACATTACAATTCTGTTCCAGCTCAAAGGCACAAATAGATTTTTTTAGTTTGTGCGCAGAAATGTTTTGTTCTGTCCAACCAACGGCCCAAAACTCAAAAGAGATTCGGTTTATTGTTATACCTTTTATTTAAGCAGGGAAAAAAAACCTCATTGAGATTAAAAATCTTTTTCAAGAGTGTCCTAACTTTGGGCAGCAGCACAGTTAACAATGTTGCAGACATGAAAAGATGTATCATAAACATAAAACATACCAATTTACGATGGGAGTAAGTAATCAGTTACAAGCTCGTGAAATATCAAAACTTTCTTAAATATTCACTTCATTTCATCAACAACAATGATTAAATGAGTAATCAATCATAACATCTACAGCCAGAATTCCTGACCTCTAAGTCATTTAAAAGTACTTTAAAAGCAACCAGTAAAACCGGCTCCTGAAGATTCAGAACATTTTGCAGCTGATTCCAAGGAAAGGCAGCAGCGTACTACTTAGCAAACGCCCCTTTACCCAATTCAGTCTGGACTTAAAGGACAGATAGTAGTAATAAGTTCTGGGAACGAAGACAACATCTTTCCGTACTTTACTCTTAAGTGTAGATTTGTAAATAAGATGGAAGCAGACCAAGTACGGTTTTAGAAATTGGAGTTCGCCAATGTTTAAGTCTACAGTTAGACAATGCAGACCAACCAACCCAAGCATACAAAGAGCAATGGTGAGTAAGGACTCTAAAGTTTGTGATGAACCTCGACATTTGTTGAATGTGACGTTTAATAGAGAGATATTGATAGATTATGATATAACAGATAAAAGCAGCATATGCTCACATTTCGGAAACTGGAACCAGCAAATGTTTGGTGTTTTTTTTTCTGAAAGACTTAAACTATAATAATATTGACACGAAAATTAATTAATTAATTTTACTTACTGTGGACTGAATGAATGAATTAAGTCAAACATTTGCGTATTCCGCCTTTTGAAATGTGAGGGTGTTCTGCTTTTACTAGCTAATTTTACACCAATGTAAATTAAATTAATCTTTTTTGGTGTTATATGTGTTCTGGACACAAGAAACCTGAAGTAAACACATGGGCTCTGAGTAATATTTTCTGACATTTTAAGCACCAAATAATTAGCAGACACGATAATAATGATAATAACCACTTAATAATGAATGAGTGTAGATTTAGAGCAGGGTCTGTAGTGACACATACTACATTTATTTTCTCTCAGTTGGAAGGAGGGGAATTTCTAGCAGCATAATGGCCTGTCATGATATTTTCAAATGCCAACATCATGATATCATTTTTACAGTATTACACAGCTAAGAAAACACTTCCAAATGTTCAATCTCCTCTTCATTTCCCCTTTTCTCCTCTTTTTTCTTTACTTTTTCCCACCTCTTATTATCTTCTTCATCCCATTCCTTCTTACTATCCATACATATCTTTCCAAACCATCCTCCTCCTCATCTTTCTCTCCTGTCTTTCTTCCTCTTCCTCATGCTCTTCATTCCCCTTGCTTTTTTCACCATGTCATACTTTACTCTCCTCCGGTCTATTTTACGTAACCGGTGAAGCAACTATAATACAATTATCTATAAATATCCCTTCATTTTTCTCACTGTCAAACAGAGGGGATCTTTTTTTTTTTTTTTTGCTCTGATCCACTTCCTTCCACTTACCAGATATATTTTCTCTCTGCTATTTCTACCACAGGGATTCTCTCACTTTATATCTCTTCCTCAAACATTTAAAAGTAGGATACTTTTTCAAATCAAAATCAATAAAGTTGGCACATTTCATCCGTTCTTGATATTTGTGATCAAAGGATAATTTGCATGTTGAAATGCTGAAAGGTAAACTGTGTTGAAAATGTGACTGACCGTTTACAGGAAGCTATATGGATGTTGCTGGTGCACCGCTGCATGTTCAGTATATATTAAGATACTGCTGCTGTTGCATTTAGCGGTTCTGCTCCTCTGTCTGTGAAGCCACATCAATGTAAAGTAGTCCATATGCAAAATAAGGGAAAAAGTAAAACTAATCCTTGTAATCCTCAAGATTTCAGTCCTGTTTAATTTTATGACACCCGCTGTTACGCCTGGTCCACACTGCCTACCTGAGCAGTGCGCATGGGCAACTAAAACTGGACATTTCAGGAAAATCTCAAGGATTATAAATTTAAACAGACAACATTTTGTTCCCTCAGCTTTGTCGCTCCAAATCCATCTCTGTCATTCTCTCTGTCTCTCTCCCATCTTGTCCTTTCCCCCGGGGTGTGGATGTTTCATGCTGTGTTGTCACCTCGGTATTAACAGGAAGACAAGAACAACACCCTCCCCCTCGCCAACACACTGCCCATATTTTAAATATGGCCAGTCAAGCACATCAGCTTGCCCTCTGCATGCACTCCCTCGCTCTCTCATATTAAAAATGATTGGTTACATTATAGGGTATATTTTCCAAAGGCCGTGCATTCAAACTACAGCAGAAACTTTCTCTCTCATTATCCATATATCTTTTAAGTAATTTTTTTTAAGCGAGCTATTCACCTGTAATGACTTCTGAAATGCAAATATTTGCTGGTTTTTGAATATCCTTTGGTTTTGGACTGTTGGACAAACAAAAGCAAGACATTAATGTGGGTTCTGGGAAACTGTGATGGACATGTTACACTATTTCTTTTTTTTTTTATTGATCAAACAATCATTAATCAATTAATTGAGAAAACATTTAGCAGATTAATCGATAATGAAATTGGAGCTCTAATTCACAAAGATAACCTACCTAAACTTAAGCCTGTTACTCTAAATTATTGTTATATTAAAGTCGTGTGGTGCAAGACTTCCAAAAAAATTTTGGAAGAAATTTTGGAAAAATATTTCCGCGTGTGTCTCCGCCAGCTGCTTGTCATCATTCATCAGATATCACCATGCTCAGCAGGAATAATTAAGCTTGCAGCCATTAAACACAATTACACTCACATTTGGCTGCCACGTACATTACACACACAAGTAGTCTGACTTCATGTATGTGTGACAGCCGGTCGGCGGGAGAGACAAAGCCGGTTTAGAGAGCAACACGTTGGATTTTCAGGCTGATCTTCATGTTGTAATGGTTGTTGATGCTTCAGCCTTGACTTGAACAGAGGTGCTTCAAAGGTGTTTCATAGTCAGTAATAAACCTGTTAATATTGACAGTAGATTTGAACTGGGTGATAAATTAAATATTATCCTTAATGAACTTTCAGCCAAATCATGTTCTATACTGATGTGATCTTATCATGGTGTCGTTATACAAAAGTCTGTTATCCAAATGATTGATTCTCAACAAACTAATTTAAAAATCCTCATTAGTATCACGGTAATAATAATTTTGATAATCCACACATAACAGCTGGTCAATACAAAGATAAAATCCCATAACCTGTACAATGCTAGACAGAAACCACCACTTCTGGATTCTTAATATGTTTTGTTTAGGACTTCCAATATGGCTGCCAGAGGAAACCTATCATCACACCTTCAACAAGTTTTCATATAGAGCAACAATGCTTCAACGTCTCTCACTTTAGTTCACAGACATCTGTGATTGATAAGTTGAAATATATACCTGTTATACCCGTTCATTTGGATAAACTATCAGTACCTTCTGTCTTTATCTAAATACAGCAACTCTGAATGTCTCACCTGAACTGACTACTGTAAGTTAACTTATCTCTGTCCATCAGATAATAGGTTGTATGTGCGAGACCTGCAGCTCACCTGTACCTTTTTAACTTAGTGAGTGGATGTATAATTAGCAAAGGCAAATGCTGTGCCAACTGTCACACAGAGTGTGTATGTGTGTGTGACATGTTGCATTAGCCTGTGGTAATGAGACTTTAGCACCACCGTAATAAGCCATAATCTATAACTCCATTAGCATTGCCCTTCTGGCTCCTGGTATAAACTGTGTGTGTGTTTACTCACAGAAAGGTGTGAATGTGTGGACAGCTGCAGGGTTGACTCTCACCTCTTGCCCGCCTTCTGTTTGTCCCCCCTCTCCCCCATTAGCTCAAACTTTCATCTGTTCAGCTTTGTCTGACACCAAACCGACTGTGTATACCCAAGCTGGTTCCTTCTCACTTATAAGACTGCAGACTGTTTGTTTGTGTGAAGGCATGCAGACCCCATCTGCTAAGAAAGGCAGAAAGACTGGGGGGGATAAAGACTGATAGAAGCCCTTTTCCTAACTAATAATAATAACGGGATTTCTTTCTGTTCATTTTGGTATCACATTCACGCCGTTCCAGTTCATCCCAAAGGTGTTGGATGGGGTTGTGGTCAGGGTGGCTTTGTGCAGGCAAGTCAAGTTCTTTCACATCAAACTAGGAAAACTCCAAAGGCAGGTCCATATCTGCCTGTATGGTCCTGGGTCTGTGTATGGAGGCATTGTCATGTTGAACATGTTGTCACAAAGTTGGAAGCACAGCATAGTCTAAAATATTGCTGTATGCTGTTTCATTAAGATTTCACTTCATTGGAACTAAGGTTTTAGACAAAGCTATTAAAAGAAATACAAGAACAGACCGAATGTACACAAAGTATGTGGACAGCGGTGTCATTACAGACTTTTGACCATATACTATATTTGAAAGGAGTTTGTCTCTGTTACCTGTCTCTGTCTGATTTCAGGATCAAATGTATCTCTAAGGGACAAACCACTCTACTACGTATTTGTTTGCACCTCCCGTCCAGAAGTGAATCCGAAGACCTAGAACAAGGAAGTTTGAAAAGGCTGCTGACTCTGTTTTTTATTTTAAAACTCCAGGTAGCGTTTTTTAGTGGGAACGGGCAAAAACAGAGGACTTTAGAAACGATGACTCAGATGGTAATGTTTGGCTCTCTCATTGGATCTTGTAAGTCAAGCAAAGCAAAAACGCAATGCTACTGACAAGAGTTTTAATTTTGGTATTTTATTAAATTATTTTGTACCAGCAAATAACACTTAGAGCCTACACTTGTACTGTGCATGTCACTGTATTTACTTCGCTTTAAACTCTCGTGTTACTTTCAGTAAAGTGCAATTTATACTTCTGCGTCAAATCGACGGCGTGGGCTACAGGGCTACGCAGAGGGTACGCAGAGGCTACACCATAGCCTGACTTGCGCCTCCTCAAAATGTAACTACACGTCGAGTGGACGCGGACCGTAAGCTCTGTGATTGGTCGCAATGCCTCCGAGCCGACCGGAAATACTCCGCGTTTGGAACATAGACTGTGTATAAGAAGGTTTGGAATAACAGTTACTAGCGGCCAAAACGGTGGCTGTAACACAGTGAATCAATATATTTGACAGTCGCAACCCGAGCGAAATGACTCGTTTCGCTATCAGAATGTGATCCATTCTGTCGGTAACATTTGAAAAGGCTACACCAGCCGCAAGTTTACAATTTTACCCCCATTTACATTAGCGGAGGGCTAAACTGGAAGTTAGCCTGCTCGGCCGGCAAAAGTCAACACAGTGGACGATGTTGCGCTACTGCAGACTAGCTTTTGGGGGTATAATTGCAGAATGGCAGACACACCTACGCACAAGAATAAATGCATGGCTACGTGCGTAGCCTACGGCGTAGGTACGCACGTAGACCCTACACAGGAGTATAAATGGGCCTTTACCGTTCCAGCTCATTATTGGTCCATGCAAAAGAAATATCTGGTGTGGTTCTTCGTCTGTAGTACTTAATTCTGTTGCCAAATCTTCTGCAGCTGCGAGTAGACCATCTGCTTCATGTTAACACCAGCATGCGCATGCCCAATGTACGTGAATGGCCACTAGATGTGCGTTTTCAGTCGTTTTAATGTAGACACAGATCAGTTCTACATTAAAAACTCAGTTTTTAAACAAAAACAGTAGCGTGGATGGGGCCTAAAAGTTATTCCAGGATTTTGATGTTGATCCTTAAGTCCGGACTGAATCCGACTTTGGCTTTCTGCTAGAAGATCTTTAGTACGCTGATTGTGTAGTGTGGGGAGTACAAGAAGTGTGTCTTCATTTCTCACCGTGTCCATTACTGTTGTCTCTTTTGCTCAGATTCTTTCTGTGATCATCTCATTCACATTTCAAGTGTCAGGAGGTAGTAATACCCTGTGCTAGCCTGCTAGCATTTCCTCCCCTGTAAATCAAATATATTTAATACTTGTGCGGATGTCTGACAACACAAAGAAACAGAAATTGAAAGATATTTTAATGACGAGGCATGTTTTGCTATACTCACTTAATATTCTAGGTAGCCTAGAGCACTGATCCGTATCCTGATGACTGACTGAAAGATTTATTGTTATGTCCTTCTTTAAGAGCAAGTGGAGCGAATTAAATAGTTTTAATAGCCGCTGATAAGCTGGACCTCCATTTAAAAAAGTGCCAAGGTGATGAACAGTCTGTAAAATCTGTGATGAATAGTGTGTAATAACAGCTGTCGCTCTGTTTCTGTGCAGGCTGCAGGTTGAAGCTGTCTCTTTGCCTTTCTGTGATACAACGTTAACAGGTAAGCTGGGCTGGTGTAACACATACGACAGCTCATCTCTCTGTTGTAGTTGTAAGTTGGAGTTTGTTGTGTGCCTTGCACAGTGGCACTGTGCACGGTAAAATCAATAACAAAACTGTCCATTGTAAACATCCATCACAGTTTACAGACAGATGAAGTCGTTTGCACACACAGTTTTGCCGATATTTCAAGTGGGGTCACTTTCAGTTTTCCCTTCATATAAAGTGGTCCAGATATTCTCACTAAATGATTATCTTGTTTACAACCCGACTGATCATCTGGCTGCTTTTTTTTGTTGCCAGATCTCAGCAATTACTTTGCAAATCGCTGTGTTATCATAACTAACCAACTAACTAGCTAGCCAGACAACACATTGTGTGTACAGGAACAGGGTATATCTATTACATATGTAATGGTTTAGATCTTATAATAGAGGTGACATTTTTGGGCGAAATGAGTTACGTATCAAATGAAAACTCTTGATGAGCTCTTTCTACTGCCACAAGGAAGCCAATCCAGATTTATTAATCAAACACCAAAAGACCTAACACTGAACACACCAAACTATTTAGGACCAAAAGGGCAAACAAATGGTAAAATTTAATAAACAAAGTCAGGACAAAGTATTGGTCAAATTTCACCCATGCCTCCCTGGTTCTAACCCCTCGAACATCAAGTCCATTGTTTTCAGTATTTTACACATTGTTCATATCCCAGTCTTAGGGTAAAGGTCAGTCACGCCATTGTTGGAGGGTTTGCCTGCAACCATCCGATGATGTCTTTTTTGGAAGCAGCCAGTTTCATCCAGTGCCATTTATATTATATGGAAGTTTGCCCAGATGTAGGAATAGAAGTTGATTGTTCTATTCTTACAAGTATTTTATTATCTCTTCAGCAGTGTCTTGACAGTATGGGGGGAAAAAAAATAAAATAAAAAAAATTATGGACACACCCAGAAAATAAGATAATGAACACCCCTTTGCATAAATTTCAGTTTTGGAGTCACAAAATAACTTCTAATAACATAACTCTCATCAGGACAATGAGTTGGTGGTCTGGCTTTCCCATATTATTTCAGTCATCCTCCGATATCTCGGATAAATTGGTAAATTGATACTGACATTGGGATAACAGAGTTATTAGTGTCTTTATTCAGTGCAGTTTAATGTTACTGACTAACTAAATTGTCCATATTTTGAGGCCAGATAATTGCTTTGATAAGAGAAAACACGAACTAGTTAATTGACTGTTGTTTTATCTAAGAGTGAGAACATGAGCATTGCCTTAAGGAGACCTATTATTCTGCTTTTCCAGTCCAATATTGTAGTTCTGTGACTCCTCTATGGCAGCTTTGCATGATTCAAAGTGCAAAAAAAGAGTTTTCGATCTTATAAGCTGTGTTTCAACCAAAGGAACTACATCCCGGAACTAGGAACCTTTGGAGGAACCCATTGCGTTTCCATCGAAGGGACCAGGGTCTAAATTTAGTCCTAGGGTCTTTATTTTACCCCCCAAAAAGTCCCTGCTCGGGGGGTAGTACTTTCCGAAAGTACCGGTACTTTGTGGGGGTGGGGCTTGCCTTGCACTGAATTTCTGAATGGGCGCGTAGAGGCTACTGGCTTTAACTGGAGAATGTTGGGTGTTTTTCTATGACTGCTCGACGACTCTCTTTTCCACCTTGTTTGCAAACCAATAAATCACAATCAACAGTCAAATAGTTCAAGTCTCCCCGATGTCCGCCTGAGATTGTACGTCAGCATTTAATGTATTGCTCGGAAACAGCAGCCAGTGTGCAGTGATGTGTTTACAGCAAACCGCTGATGCAGTTAAGCTAAATACTGAAGTTGTTGTTTTAAGGTTTCATCAGTCCGGAAGTTTTTACACAGAGCCAAGTCTGTCTCCTCTAACAAAACAAACAGAACAGCTGATTACAGTAGGTAATAAAGCTCGTTAAACATCCCGTTCCTCTGACGCTCAGGCGACAGACGTGATGCTGCAGCTGATCTGCAGCTTTTGTCGGCTGGAAATGTTATAATAACCAAACTGTTTATTTTATTTTTGCGTTGCTTTCTCTGTGCTGGAGTTATTTTATGAACTCGATGGCCTTATCCAGTTTGTTATTAAATTTGTAACGAACTTTATCGTGTGTCTCTTCATTATACTCCCACACAAAAAAGCTGTTTTCATGGTCAAACACAGCCTATAGATTTTCATTATATTCCAATCAAATCTGATGTTCATTTATAAATTTTGCTCCTGGATAGGGGTTACAAATAATGATGCCTGTGCATTGCTTTGTATAGCGTACAGGCTATGTCATCTGGTTAATTTGCCTAAGCTTCACAGGTCTTTAGACCATGGTGGAAACGCACACAACAACAGTGGGCTGAAGGAAACTTTTAGTTCCTTGAAAAGAGATCCGGGGACTTAAAAGACCCGGGTTCTATTAGTTGAAACGGGGCTATACTGGCACTTCATGCAGGCCCTCATTTCAGCATCTGTCTAAAATAAGCAGTAGATGCTCCTTTTTGCCTCACAGGGATTTATTTTAAATATTTTTACCTCATTATTTGAAGCTTTGGTCATGTTTAACATGAACATCTGACAATGTAAAATTAAAAGCATAATAGGTCCCCTTAAGTCATTTCTTGCAACAGTGATTTTAAGGATCAATTTTCTTAGTCAGTGGCTCTGGTGCAGGTTACCCTGCAGATATGCGGTTCATTAAATCATTTGTCACACTAAAGACGGGAAACACGTGGCAGCACATCATTGGACAGAGTTGTGGTTCGCTGAGGGAAACCAGAGTGTTATGTTATTATTATGTAAGTTGGCTGTAATGTGATTCTGCCTTTCTGGCCTGATGGCTCCCAGCATGCACCGCAGCCTTCATTATTTATGGGGTTGCCATAGTAATGGGGCTGGGTAGGGGCGGAGTCTGACAGCTGGTAGATCAGGGATGCAGACAGACGCTGCCCCCCCCCCCCCTCCCCAAACGCACACCTCTGTGTGTGTGTGTGTGTGTGTGGGTTGGTTGGGGGGGGGTTTACTGTGCTCATGAGAACTGGGCCTTGGAGGGTTTGCCATGCATTTTTTATGTACTGCATCATTGTGTGTGTGCTCTGTTTGCAGATGTCTATGTTGGGAATATTGCCACATTGTGAGTATCTGTAATGGACAAGCGTAGGCCTACAACAGGAGTGGGTGATGGGATGAATAAAATCTTCTGTCAGGTGTGAGTCTTCCATACAGCCAGATATATTAAAGAATATATAGATATATTTACTTGTTTAATGAAATGTATCGGGTTGATTGTTTTATGTAGTATGTATGATGCTTTGGCAATATTGTTATTACACATTCATGCCAATAAAGCTAATTTGAATTGAATTAAAGATCCTTAGTCGATGTCTTCATGGGTCCACTTGATTCCTTAAATCCGAGATTTAAAACCTGACCTGGGACCGGAGTCGGACCAGTTAGTTTGTGTTAATTTGCTGTTTTAAAAGGGTTAAAAACAAACCAACAAACAAACCGATTGAGGCAGTGGTAGACCAGCAACTCCAGTGTTCAGCGGGGAAAATACTGTTTTTGGTAAAGGAGTCTGGTGGCTTTGAAGAGGGGGATATAACGGCTTCAGTTCCTCGTCGGAAAGGGCTGTCTTACGGCAAGTTAAAGTGATGTAAATATTCTAAATGTAGCGTATGCTTTTGATTGATATTGATTTTTTTCTTTTTCTTTTAGGTATGTAAAATACGTTTAGATTCTATATCCATAGCAGTACATTACTTGACTCATGTCTGCTTCTCCAAACTGGGGGGCATGCAGACCTCCATTAACTGAACATAATTCACTGACTCATTCAAACCCCCAAAATATCCAAACTAACCCTTTAAGGCGATGTTGGGGGGACACAGTGAGCTTCTGCGGTGCTATGGTATTGCCAAATATGTACTGACAGACACATTTCTACCATCACACAGTATATGCCGTGTTACTGTCCAATCCTATATGACCGCATGATTTTAGCATTTGTTTTCACATATGAATTTGGCTTTGTGATGGATAACAGTTCATTGCTTTGAACAACGGTTGGATTATTTTACAGTGTTGAAATGTTAATAGAATAATCCACAGTCTCCCGTATCTATCTTACCCAGCTGGGAAAGCTGTTAATGGTGTACGGTGGTGTGTCTGTGTGTCGTCCCATGTCTTCAGGGCTGGACTGAGATCAACACCGTCTTCTAAGAATCACGTTACACACACACACAGACACACACAGACATGTACTTCAGATATCCAGTTGTAAGCTAGGACACAACCTCTACCCTGTGTATATAATACAGGAAACTCACACACATCATACTTTTGCTATAATGTACAATAACACATTTGCAAATAAACATGGACACCTACACATAACATGCACATACAGACACACTTGCGCAGACATGAATGGCACAAAGACAAGCTTAGAGCTGGACACAATCTTAAGTAGGGTTGCATTTGATGATTATTTTCATTATCCTGTCCTAAAGTCCATGTGTGACTTTTTCAAAAGTCTTGTCATTTTTCGGCCAACTGCCATCATACCAAAGATCATTTTATTAAAATATAAAACCGAGAAAGGCAGCAAATGACAAATCTATATTTGAAAGAAGTTGCTAATTACTTTTCTGTAGATCAATTTATCGAGAGAGAGAGAGACAAGGAACTCTGAGGCAGGTTTTCCTGTGAAAAATGGTTTTGTCTAAATTCCAGTGGACTCTTGTTGCTACTCAGCTTTCTTTCTATTCTTTGATCCCTCCCTCTTTATTCTCCCCTGGCCCCCACTTGCCCCCTTCACTCTCTCTCTGTCAGCATCTCTCTCTCTCCTCCCACTTTGTGTTCTTTCAGTATGTCTCTCGCTCCCGCTGGTCCTCTTGTTCTTTCTCTGCCTCTTTTGTTTAACTCTTCTTTTCGTGCTCACTCATTGTTGGATCACTCAGACCGGACAGATTCCTCCTTTTTATTCCTCTTTTCATTTTCTTTTTTCAAATTTCTTCCTCCTTCCACACACACATTCACATGATAAATAGCTGTAAGCAGAAAACCTTCCAGACAGATTAAACGGAGCGAGGGCTCATGTGATGAGGGAAAGACGAGGAATAGAGACAGGGGGTTCAGCCGCTTTTTGAGTTTAAATGTATCCTTGCAAATTAATTATTTGTCTTTGATGCTTTACAATTCATTTGGGAAACAGCTACCATAGCTGTCACGCCAGTAATTAACAAACTTCTCCCAACAATTTATCTGGATGTCTATACGGCACATCAGTGAAAATGCCCCCGATGTTATAATGGCCTGCAAACCTCCAGTTTGATTAATTACAAAAACCATGACACCTTTTATAAACATTGTTTCCTTGAGCATTTAAATGTCTTTACCGGTTGACAGTTTCTGTGAAAGCCTTGTTTTGTTTGTGTACATGAAGTATTCGACTTAATTGTGTTATTGACCTGTTGTGGATGGCAGACAAAACATTTTACCCGAGTGCCAGCTGAAGAGAGACAAAAATGAGAAAAGAGTTGCTAGTGAAAAGACATCAAGTTATAAACCACAGACACACACAGACACACACACACACACACACAGACAGACACAGACAGACACAGACAGACACAGACAGACACAGACAGACAGACACACAGACACACAGACACACAGACACACACACAGACACACACACAGACACACACACAGACACACACACAGACACACACACAGACACACACACAGACACACAGACACACAGACACACACACACACACACACAGAGACACACACAGACACACAGACACACAGAGACACACAGAGACACACAGAGACACACAGAGACACACAGACACACAGACAGACACACACACACACACAGAGACACACAGACTCCTGCAGCGTTGCACAGACTGTAAGAACCATCTTCTGCTGGGCTGCAATCTATTGGATGCCATGTCTGATTTATCTCCACTGCTGTTGTGTGTGTGTGTGTGTGTGTGTGTGTGTGTGTGTGTGCCGTGTACTGTATGAAGCCTTCACTATGTTTATGGCTCACATTATGCGTTTCTAACTGCTGTGTGCGTGCGCGTGATTTCAGTAATGGTACAGTACAGGGTAGAGTGTGTGTGTATGTGCTTAAGTTTGCATTAATCCTATTAACATCATTAAAGGACTTGCTACTTAAGGCTCTGCAATGCACCCTGGGATTGCATCGAATGCTTCACTTCGGTCTTCACTTTCTCTTCTTCAGCTTCTTTTCTTTCAAAGATATTGTCTTTCTCATTGTTAATGTCCTTTTTTCCCTTTTCTGTTCTTTTCCCTGTTGGTTGTTCTCCTGCATGATTTCCTTAAATCTTTTTCTAGATATTTCTCATTCTTCCTTTCCTCTTGTTTTAGGTCTTCTTTTACTTTTCATTAGAGCTGTCCCAACCTGACCCTGAGGGCCGATTAAAGTCCGATCCTTTCTTTTCTGAACTCTACTGTTTTTGTCCGCATCAGCCTTGCAAAGTTTCTCTCCTGAATGGCAGCCTACAGTGTGAACATACTGGTGGAACTGTGTTTTGAGTGACAGGCTAAAATTAAACTTCCTTACTGTTGGTTTGTTTGTCTACTCGTCAAAGATCACTTGTGAGTGAGAGGTCTTCTCTTGGGATGCACCGAAATAAAAATTCTTGGCTGAAGCCGAAACCGAATTTAATGCCGAATACCGAACATCGAACAAGTACATTCACACCTATTTATTTATTTATTTATTTATTGTTTTTTTTTGCCATTGCATAAATTAAATATTCAAAATATGCTTTTTACTCAGTGTTTCCCATAGGATTTGGAGAGACTATGGTGGGTGGTGGTCCATTAAACTAAATTTCATGTGTCTATTTACTTTTAATGGACACCTGTAATATGTTTTATACTTTCTGTGAACAAAATCCAATTAATCTTATTTCCATCCTGTATACACACCTTATTTTGAAAACCTGAAGACTTCCTCTCTTCAGGTAGGAGTCTCATAGTGCAACACTTGTCTTTGTAAAGAGACAAACTGACAGGATAAAGTCGCTAACCTGCCTGTCAGCTCCCTCTGGTCCATTTCAGTGGATTTACCGTAAAGGATTGAATACGTGTGCACTCTAAATTTAAGTGCGGCTAGCTTAATTGCCTTCTCACAAACGAGTGACAGAAACACTCAAAAGGGGTTAGACCATTTGTTGCCTTTTCTAAGAAGTCAGCCACAGATGGAGTGGATGTGCTAGGAGACAATTCAGCAGTGTCTGCAAACGGCGACAATCACGATGCCTGCTCAACGTCGTGATGTCTCTCAGCCCAATCCTAATCCCTAGTCTTCTCCAGTAAAACCATTCAGTTTCAGAAGCATCATCACAGTTTAAGTTTCACTCATATCATATCAATAATTTAAGCTTATAAACTTAACCAGGGCCTCCAGTGTTTGGATCGAGTAGCTCGTAAGTAGTGTAAGATGTTTCAGATTTAGTAGTTACAGTTGTCATATGTCAGATATGCATTTGATCAACATTTAGTGGATCAGACTTGGTATCGGCACTCAATAATAAAGGCTGATTCAGGATCAAAACCAAAACATTTTTTATATGGACATCCCTATTTTTCAGTCTCTACATGTCTTTCTCGCTCTAATTTTTTCTCTACCTTTTTTTATTTGTCCATTTTTGTAGTTTTTGCTCTGCTTTTATTCTATATTATTCTCACTCTCTCACTCACTCGCAGGTCTGTGCAGGTATTTTCCAATTCTTCTGCTTCTGGTAAAACCGATCAGATCTACTTTGGACAGCCAATCAATCACAGGCAGTGAGTCAACACTGACCAATGGCAGCTGCTGATTCAGACCTTTTGCTATTATGTCAGACACACAGATGCAGGGAGATGATAAATCATTAAGGACGTCTGTATTGCTCTTTCCTTCTTCTTATTTCAGCCTCTTAGGGTTGGGCAATGTCTGCAATGAGAAATCGGGATGGGCGATGGGGGCAGCAGTCGTCTTATGTGCATGTGTTCTCACACAAACTTCACTCGGTAAAACATTTTGTAGACTATTGACTTACGTTACAAGTCGCGGTCGCACTGGATATTTTACACATGGACCAGGTAAAGCAACAGTGAACACACAGTGTGCAGATGTTGGTTTCAGTTGTTTGTTAGGTTACGTCATTAATAAGCCGACGTGTTGCTCACCTGCTGCCGTGATAACGGATCACGGGTGGAAATATACAGTAAAAAGACAAGTTCTCAGTCTTTTAGGCCACTCTATATAACATAGTCTAGGCTGATGGAGAAAGCAGACCGGGTAGTGAGACAGAGAGAGGCGGGGCAAGCCGGGGTGTTTACCTGAGGTGTAGGTGTGTGTGAGTGTGTCAGACAGTGGGGAGAAGAGAATTCCGAGGCAGGTGCAAAGCATATACATATAGTTATCTGTTAATCCATCGTTCACAGGATTTTATTAATCATGGAGATTAACAATAATCAAGTAATCATTGCCTCCCCTAGTCAGGATTAGATTAGGCTATAATATTTGAACTATATCTTATATAGTGATTCTATTTGTATTTGAGGGAAAGCATCACATTTTACAGATGATTCGAGATTGTTTTTAGTTTTCACTGACAGCAGAAAAGCCTTTTAAAAGTTAAAATAGATGCACGGAGGAGAAAGTTGTTGTGGATTAAACTCCTGAAACAGTGTGTGCATGGTCTAAAGGGCACAGCATAGCTGAAACATCAGGTCTCCCAGTTGGGGGTCTTAATGTGACCTTGTAGTCCATGTCAGTATTGATTATAGAGCTGTGTGTGTGTGCTGGCTCTCTAATGGATTTTGTTGTGGATGTGTGTGTGTTGTGGCTTGTCACACAGGAAGAATCTCTGGAGTACATGCTGTTGGTGATTATTTTGTAGTATGTATGTACTTTATCTTTAGAGACACACACACACACACACACACACACACACACACACACACACACACACACACACACACACTATTGAATAATCTATTTACTTGATTAATCAATTAATCTTTTGGTCTATAAAACATCAGAAAACACAGAAAAATGCCACATATTAAAAACTCATTTAGTGATTAATTATCGTTGCAGCACTAGATCAAAGCTCTAATCTCTGAACGTAGCCTACTGTAAGTTGATGCTGCAAACACAATTAGGTAGAGAGACAAAAAAAAAAAAGTACAATAATCTCCCTATTAACCATTATGCTTTTTATTTGTGTGAGCTGTTAGTTTTTATATTTTTGCTCAGTTGAGCTTTTAATAAAACTTCGCCCCTAAACAAGAGAAATGGCATCAGATTATGGATATTTGGATGTGAGATGAGCTGGAGGAGTCTTGTTTTGCAGGGCTGTCAGTTTAGATGCCTTATGGTTTAGATAAAGAGGAAGAGGGAGAGGAAACGGACATGAGCTGGATTTTTCTTGTGAGTTATGATGTATTAAATTAGACAAGCAGAATGGAGAGGGCAGGGAATGATTTCACTTTCCTCACTGCAACACAAATATCTTGGCACTTACTTGAAGCTTAAAATGTTGTTTGTCAATAATAAATAAACAAACAAGGATGTCGGTGTGTCATTGTTGGTCCAAAGATGTGACTCTGGATATTACTAATACGCCCAACTTTTGTTTGGTGTATTAGATTTGTACAAACAGGTTTCTCCCTTGTCGTGCTCTCGTTGCATCACACGTTCAGTGTATTCCCAAAATGGACATAAACTGGGGTAAAATGACTTAGGCAGTGACGCTGGTTTAGTTTGACAGCAAGTACAGTTGGGATCATAATCAGGACCCGGTTTGTCCTGTAGACCAGAGAAGCCTGTGCTTATCTTATCACATGCCATCGCTACAGTAAGACAGACTCCGAAGTTTAGGAAGAGCTGGCAGCCACACATTTAATCATTTTTCTTTCCAGCCATTTCACTTTGAATTCAGATGCGTCAGCATCACTGACAGTTTACAGTTAATGACCTCTTTCTTCTCCTCGCCTCAGAGTCTCCTGCTCGATTCGCTTTCCCACTACACTTTAGAGCCCGGCCATTATGGGATTTTTTTGGACCGATACCGATTTTGAAATCTGAGGATTTTAAATTCCATTATTCTGATATGTCAGCCGATATTCTTATTTTCTCCTTCTTTTCAGAAACGCATAATTCAAACAAAGATTATCCCCTAACATATGTCATGTGTATAAGACCTCACCAAGATGACATAATGTAGTTTAAAAATAAACTTTTTTTATGTTATTGTAAATAGTACTTTGAACAAAAGGAGAGCTGATCATGTCAGCTGATTGCTGTGTTTTGTTGTGGATTTGTGGTGTTCAAACATGACTGAAGGATCCGTCTGTTTCTTTTTGTAATTGTCATTAATCGGCTGTTATATACACTGATAGCGGCATTCTGAAGTTTGGCTCGACCACACTTTATAGATACTACAGAGAACAGTAGTGACATTTGCTGCTATACTGGGGGCAGTTTGTTGGCCCACCACTTTGGTCCAGACTGAAGTATTGGAACAACTTTTGGATGGATTGCCATGAAATATGGTTGGAGCAGTCATGGTCCCCAGAGGATGAGTCACACACACTTTAGTGAGACATCAGCTCCCCTAAAAGCATGATTTGTGACATTTCGGGGGGGTCTCTAAAATTTTGACAGCTTGCTTTATTGACATTAATTTCTGTATTTTTCTATCATCATGGATCATGCGGAGCGTCAGACTTCATCCAGCCAGAGAGAATGATCACCTGACTGTCCGCAGCGGTCTGGTCTGCCCCACTCCCTCTCCTGTACGGGTTGTGTCGCTAGAACGACCGATGCCTGTGAACGGTTCGTGATTGTTCCCTCTGGCTGGATGAATATTACGCACGATTCATGCACTACTGCGGCTGGGGGCTCCCCGCAGCGCCATGCAACTTTCTAAATTCTTCCCTCTCGCGGAGAAAAGAAAGATCAGGTCGCAAACACAGCCGCAGCTGTTGTGTGAAGTGTAACTGTAGCAAAATGGCTACACATGAAATTATTATTATTAAAAGACAAACATGCCTGATACTTTAACAGCCGGCTCCAGGTCTACATGCTTGCAGCTATTAATGATTCAACAGCAATGGCAATCTTTGCTTTGCTGTACCTCCTAGCTTTATTTCCAGTTTCCTTATCTTTGCCATCATACACAGGTAGGAGTGAAGTTTTTACGCAGACACACAAGATTTTCCAGAGAGATTATTGCATTTGGGGTTTGTGGTTTATTGCAGTAGTAAATAGTACAAACAGATGAACATACCGCTTGATTTCTTATCTTGTTTCCAGTTGTTTACATGATTCTGATCCGTGGTCTGTGGTCTGTGATCGGTGGTCTGGTGAGAACTGTGTGTGCTCCCCCTACCTGTGCCTACCACTTCCTGTCACCTATGCCCCCTATATACAACCATGTGCATCTAATCACTGCCACCCAGTGTCCAAAATACTAATATAAATATATCCTAACAAAATAAAATATCATGCCAACAAAAAACATAAATGGCTCCTACAATAGATATTTCTGTTTTTATAAATAACTCAACATTTTCTTCAGTACACCTGGGCAGACACCAGGAACCTGCCCATTTACAGCACTCACACTACAGCCTATAGTCTCATGTTTGACATTTAAGCTTGTGATGTGAAAACATCTGATTTCCGCATATCCTCATCATAGTTCAGTTAAAAAATCCTTATGCACCATGAAGCGTATCTCCTGATTGTTCAGCTCAATCACACTTAACAGAGGAGGTTGCACAAGTGTCTGGTTCAAAGGTGGTTTACCCGACTTCACATTCAGCACCGGAGCTGAGAGCAAACGAGTGTCTGTTTTCATCACAATTTGCGTAATGGAAATTTTGACTCTATTTACAGTCTACCCGGCTGTTGTCCTTCATTATTCTGTGTACAATGACGCACCCAAAAAAGTGTGTTGATTTAATTGATAAAATGAGGTTTGACAGGGGGGCAGCCCTGGCTGAGTGGCTGAAATGTAAATGATCAGAGGACTGTGCAGACCAGGGAGGGATCGCCCAAATTATCTCAGTAGGTAGTGTACCAAATTGATTATGTATGTTTTTTTAACCAGCACAGATCTCCTTGTAAATGCATGTGTGCGCACCCCACCCCACAACACACACACACACACACACACAGTGGCCTCAGTTGGTCCCTGAAGGCAATATGCTGAGGCGGGGCTGACAGATGGTTGTATGGAGCAGGTTGTGTGTGTCAGGGGTTCTGGGATGGGATGCCTTGCTTACAATAACCTGCATAATCAATGTGCTGCACACAGACAGACGGACAGCTAGTTAATCATACCCTCTGTGTGTGTGTGTGTGTGTGTGTGTGTGTGCATCAAGGGTTGCAATGTGGGCAAAATTAGTACTGAAAAACATTATTTAAATAACAAAATAATTCTTTAAACTCATTTCTCATTTTGTTAAATAATTTTTAGTGTTTTACTTCCAAACCAGTAATTTTCAAGTGTTTAAGTCATGTTGTGGAATATTGTTGTATAACATTTGACCTAAGAACTGAACCACTGCATCTTGATGTGAGAAATTTTGTCAGATAGAGATACAATAATATGGAGAAAGAATCGGATTTTTTTTTTTTTTGCATATTCAGATTGCCGTGAGGTTGCTTGAATCTGGACGGCTACAAAAACCACATGGAAACTTGAACCACATCCCGGTGGTCTGAAATTCAACTCAAGTGGATGATTTATTTGAACTCAGTCTGGATGATCCAATCAGACTTTGAATGTAATGTCACTTACAAAGCCGCAGACCACGTCAGCCCGCTGTGACTGCAACATCAAACGTGACTGTATGAAGGATATCTACCTCCTCAGTCACATCACGACTAGATACTGCTTTGCTGTGTTGGTAGTTTGCTCTTGAGGTTCCAGACAAAGAACTGTCCTATTGTTTCTTAGTGCAATTTTTCTATTTTAGGAAGTTAAGCCAGTCATACCTTTTTGATTGACCAGCAGCTGTTGTGAGCAGGTTAGTGATAGTCTTATTTTTAATTCAAGTCAACAACAAAAACAAGATCCTCAATGAACTTTATTATATTAAGTAAATGGACTATGGCTGCAACATGGCTGAACGATTAATCGTTTTCAAATCTAAATTGCGATTTGAAAGAACGCGATTAGCTAATCGTGAAGACGGCGATTAAAATGTAGATTAAAATTATAACTAGAAACTATGCCGTACTGTGTTTGACTTCCTGCCCGGTTGATCTGCTCTGTGCTGCTTGACGTGGCTTCCGTCAAATAACTTTAATCAAAAAAAATCAAATCGTTATCGCAGTTGTAATAGTTCAGCCCATGCTGTAACTAACGATTACTTTCATTTTTTTTATATATCTGCACATTACTTTCTTGATTAAAACACTAATCATTCGGTCTAAAATATCATAGGTGCAACAATCTCGCAAAGCCAATGTCGATATCAGTGAATGTCTTGTAATGTTCGGCAGACAGTCCACTTTACTATAATATGAAACAAAGACAGCAAATACTCACAATTGAGACGCTGCTTGAAAAATACTACTCATGAATCACCTGACTAATTGTTTCAACTCTAAAATAGACCCTGCACACAAATTTTTTTTTTTGATTCAAGCACTAAATAACAGACACAGACGCCTGAAAATCTAAAAGTTGTCTAACAAGAGAAGCGCTTGTTTGGAGTAAGAACGTAATCTGACCTGACTGCAGGGAGAGACCCTGAAACACAAAGGATTATGGGTAAAATGAGAGGGATTTGACATCTGAACAGATTATGCTCTGCAGTTGACGTTCCCTCGGGCAAGGCACTGAACACCTCCAACTGATCTACTGAAGTGAGTGTGTGGGTGTGTGTACACGCCCCCTGCTAAGAGACAGTCTGTTATTTGTTAACATGCTCTCTCCCTCTCTTCATCCTCACCCTCTTCACCCCCTTTCTCTCTTTTCTCTGCTTTACTCTTCGCTTTATTTAGTCCTCCTCCTCCTCCCCCCGTCCCAACCAGGCTCGTCACGTTCTTCGTTCATGCAGAAGAAAACCACCATCCCCCTTTCCTCTTCTCTTGCTTTCTGTTCATCTATCCTTTTATTTTGTTTTTGGCCACGTCCTCTTCAAAATTACCATCTGTGACACACACACACACACACACACACACACACACACACACATAATGATTGCCACCTGACAAAAGACACTCAAGGTTTGTGAAGAGACGGAAACTCCTGTCTCAGTAATTTCTGACTTCTTGTCATTGACTCTCAGCTCCAAGCTCCTCTTTAAAAACTGGTAGCAAATGCAAAGTTTCAATTTAAAATAAAAGTAATTCTGTAATAAAAGTCAAGTTACTCACACAGGAGGAAATGGTGTGTTTGCTGGGGACTTTTTTCAGCGACGGATGAATCCACATTTGGTGCACTAGTGAGTAGTTAGGGCTGCAGCAGGACAGTGTATGTAGGACTGGTATGAGGAACATGTCACCCAGTGCAGCAGTGAGGCTCACTGAGGTGCTTTTTAATAGTTTTTGGACAACAATGGAGCTCTATGGCTCAGAGGAAGAAGAGATATCATGCTTAGCATACACACACAGTACTTGTCTTAATAATGTGTCGACAATGAGAAAAGTTTAAAATTATTTTAGTAATGTATCCTGAAGCAAAGCAGCGTGAAGAGAAAAGTTAATAAACTGCAATAAAGAGCGAATACAGTTTTATATCCAAATGAAGACTAAACATTTCTTGAATGCAGAAGAACAGTCAGGATGAACAGTGTAAACCAGGGACTCTCCCGAGGTTGTAACTTCAAAGACCCAAATTGTAATGGGTGTGGTTGGGGTGTGTGTGTTCGTGTGTGTGCATTTGAACTTGAAAATAGATTCTGTGTGTGTGTGTGTGGTATTTTGCACATGTATCCATATATACATGTCTGGTCTGTAAAATATGTTAAAATATACATTTGAAGTCTGGGCCTTGGGGTTCATCTCATTAACATGACGACATGATGCTGAAGTCGACTGCTGACGGCTGAAAATTTGATCTCTCCTCATCGCTTTCTTCTCTGGTCTTTCCTTGTCATGATCGGTCGAACCTGTTCAGTCTATGTGTGTCTCCGCTTCACGCTGCTGTTACAGGGTCTCCAGTGTTCAGAAGAAATCCGATGCAGTTGACGCCTCATCTTTCTTCCTCTTTTGTTCTTTTGTTGTGTTTTTGTCTGACTCTCCTTTCATCTGTCTCTTTTTCCTCTTTGTCTCTTCCTGTTAATGTCCCTCTTATTTATCTCCTGTCTCACTCCACACACACAAACACACAGAGGCTATTATTGTTATGTGTGTACTGAGCATCCCACAGAGTTGAGTGTCTGTGTTGTAACAGCGGGTCCTCCAGAAGTAGGCAACAGCTCCGTGGCCTCGCCATGCCCAGAGACACTGAACTCTCCTGGGCTACAACTGGGGGGCGGATCCCCTTCTGCTGGGTCTACAACCTCAGCTAAATGTTTTAATGCGTGTATGTGTACAAATATACCATAAATAAAGGCTGAATTCTAATCCAGCACACATCTTTTTGTCAATTTCAGCTTATATCTCCTCACCCTCTGCTAGCTTTCCGTTCTTGTTGTGTGCATAAAGAAAACCTGGTGTTTGTACTCAGCCACAAGATAAGTTAAGATAAGATGTTCCTTTTATTGATCCCCTGCAGGGTAATCTCAATTGGCACAGCAGCACAGGGGAATGTAGTGCCAATTTCCGTGTCAGGCAACATTCAGCTTACTTTGAGACATGCTGTTGTTGTGAAGTTAGCTATAGCAGCAGGAGAGTTGTGAGTATCACTGTTTTGGAGCTGGGACCATCTTGTCCTCTCTACATGTTAGCTTCACAGCAGCAACTGTAGTGATAATTTGCTAACCCACAACCTGGCTAATGTTAGTTACATTACTTGCTTTGTTGCTCTATATCGTGGTATTTGCCATAGTAACCGATTTCTCCAGAATTGCATGCCCCACCTTTTAATAGCTATCAGAAACAAGTGGGACAGTTTATATTTGTCGCTTCACGTGTCTCCGTAGAGATAAAATCCACATATGTTGTAACGCTCTCCAGTCTATGGCTGCAAAATTATTTTTATTAACAATTAATCTGCTAGGGGACGAGGACCGAGACCCAAAGACATTCGCTATGTGCAATGGAAGACGAGGAAAACCAGCAAAGTGTCATATTTGAGAGACTGAAACCATCAAACATTTGGCACATGTGCTTGACAAATTATTTAAATTATTTATTTATTATCAAAATAGCTGCCGTTAATATTCTGGTAATTGATATTTGTCGAATCTGTCCGATAGATTGAACTACTAGAAGGCATTTTGGACCACCTCTTGAGGAGGTCCGTAGTCCATCTCTAATGCCTCATAGTTGCATTTACACTTGACTCGTTCCATTTTGAATCCATTAAGTATTTTATCCATCTAAAGGCTGGAACATACCTCTACAGACTGCATGTTGGCAAATGTGCACAGGGGACATCAGAGACATTCATGTGGCTGGTGTTAATACTTTCACAAATATGTTAATGTTTTTTTCTCTTATGAAATAATTCAATAATAATCATTTCAATGGCTCAGTGGTATTTGTGCTTTATTGGTTCTGCTGGAGCTTTTACATAATTCAACAAACCCAACTTTAACATAGCTTCTAACTGGTTTGTCTTGAAAAATGGGCAGAGGACAAATACCATGTAAAGAAGTAGGGGGGGGAAATAAGCCTTCAGGATGCATCATAAAATCTTAACTGATCAGGCTCTTAACCAGTTGCAAGTGATGGTGTATTGTGTAAAACTAAATACTGAAGCAATGTTTTGGCTATTCAACAAGCATTTCAGATTTTCTGTGAGGACAGCGGGAATAAAAATATTCAGTGCAGGAGGAGATAGTAGAGACTGCACTGTATTTAAAATGCAATGACATGCACTTGTGTGTGTGTGTGTCGGAGAGGGTTAATGTATGCACTGATGGTTTTGTGTGTGAGAGTTCCAGTAAACGTGGCTGCAGAGGCTGACATGGCATTTCCAGGAAGTGCTGACATTTAATGGCAACTGTCTCTTAAGGTGTGTGTGTGTGTGTGTGTGTGTGTGTGTGTGTGTGTGTGTGAGTCTCTGTACATGAACATGTTTTGATATTAATTGTGATGGGGGGGTGATATCGTTAGATCAGTGATCAGATAGTGTGTGTGTGTGCTGTTTTGACTATTGATTGGCCTCTTGTGTCTTTTGAAATGCCCATATGACTAATGGACACATTAGGAGAGCAAACACAAACACATTCATAAACAAATTCTTCTATGGTTACTGGGCCGTCCTCAGATATCAGGTTTTGAAGTCTGCTACTGAGCTGTTGTGATGAAGACATGAGAGGATAAAATATGAACTGAGCGATTCTCCATTTTTAAAGGTACACTAATAAATATTTTTGATCAAATTAATCTGTAATTTAAAACACACAGAATTATCACCTGGCGTCTCTGCAGTTTCCCGCAGTTCATATGAGTGTTTTTTATCATAAATGTTCATCAACCTCGTTTCCATCAACAGCCGGCCGCTCGTGTTCAGTAGAGATGTCTCGAGTCGATCCTAACAATCAGAAATGTTTTGATACCCACTGTCTTCTACCTGCTCAGCACTCAAACAACGTAAAAGCCCTCAGCAGTTAATAGAGACCAAAGAAGAGCTAAAAGGAGAGTGAATATTAGACTCTAATGTTGCTGCTGGTAGTGGAAATGAGCAACTGTCATCTTGAAATATTTACCATAACTATTTTAAATGGTGGTAATATGTCAGATGTTGTGTTTACATGTTGTTATGCTGTGTTGTTGGACGTAAATAACAATTAGATTCAGAGCTGCAGAGAGTCTCAGTTTCTCTGGCTGACGCTTCAGAGAAATGTGGGTCAGAGAAACTGTTCAGACATGATTCACTATGATGGGGAGCAGAGAACATAGGAGAGGCGCTCACAGACTCGCTATTATCGACACTGATATCTTTGAGCACTTTATTTTATTTCCATTTTACTGTAAATTTATGTTATTGTCATGTCTGGTTTTTTTTTTTTTATTGTTAAACTCGATAAAGATTTTTTTTTTTTTTTTAAAGAGAGGCTGAGTGAGGGAGACAAAGGGTGAAATGACGTTAGGTCAGAGTAGACGGAGAGAAGAAGAAAACATGGTTAAGACCAAATTGGTGGAAACTGACTTTAGTTTAGAAAGATGGAAAGGGAGAGATGGGTGAAGCAAAAAAAGGGCAATTGGACTTTATGGAAGATCCTCAAAGACCTTTCGCCTTAGAAGAGGCTTCTTCAGTTCTGACTGACTGGCAGGGAGTCCCAGCTATTTAACCTCTTTGGGGTCGTTATCAAGGTGATGGATACCGCTTGGTTCGTTACTGCTCCTGGATGTTTCAATGACTAGGGCTGCAACTAACGATTAATTTCATTAGAGTTTAATCTGTCGGTCATTTTCATGATTAATCGATTAGTTATATGGTCTATAAAGTGTCTGATTGAAATTTTTTTTCATTTTCTGTGTTTTCCAAAGGCCAAGAGGACGCCACTCAAAAGTCTTGTTTTGTCCACAACCCAAATATTTTCAGTTTACTGTCATAGAGGAGTAAATAAACCAGAAAATATAGAAGCGGAAGTCTGAAAATCTCAACTTATTTTCTTTAAAAAATTATTAACAGATTATGAAGAATGTTGGCGATTAATTTAATAGTTGACAATTATCGACTAATTGTTGCAGCTCTAGAAACAACAGTCATTGTGGTCATTAGAGTGATATGTAGCTAATTATTGATATTGTCACGTGAAGCCAAATGTCAGTGTTTGTTCAGTCTCCTGGGAAGAGATGAAAGGACAGCATTGTAAGTGGGGATAAGTTCCATCTTTGCCATAATTCCCTGTTGAGAGATGGTCTCTCTATTCTGGTGTAAATAGCTACTTTGACTCCCCTTTCAAACCATCTGTTCTCCCTGTCATTGAAAGAGTGTGTGTGTCCCTTTATCCTTCAGATGTAGGCAAACTGCTGAGTCTGAAGGAGTTGGCCCTTCTGTGTTGAGTCATGCGTTTGTGTAGTGATTGTAGTGCAGTCCTCACTGCATGGGACAGCATCCACCAGATGACTCTTCTTGTGTTTGGATTCTGTATGTGGTGTTTGTTGAAAATCCTCCAGAGTTTCGCTGATAATCCAGACACATAGGGAATCACAATCTTCGAGGATCTTCAACCACGTCCAGTTGCACCCCCTCTTGGGTAACTGTGACCTGGATGACTAAGAATCTTCACAGACATAAGGCAGCGAGGAAAGGGAGAGGAAGAGAAGCATAGAGGAGGAGATGAAAACTTAGAAAGTTGTCAGGTAGGAAATGGATTGGTCGGCCATGGCGGCTCCAACAATTTGTGACTCACCGAGACACAGTGTAATCATCCTGTGTGTGTGTGTGTGTGTGTGTGTGTGTGTGTGTGTGTGTGTGTTGTAATTCTAGATATCATATTTGGTCTCTGACACTGTGATATTTTCTCATCAGTCAGACAGTCCCACACATGAACATGAACTGTGTGTCTATCTCTGCACAGTAAACAAAGACTGTTGCTTTGTGTTGTTTGATGTTGTTGATCCTTGGTTGCTGTGCTGCTTTTTGTCAGGTTGTATTTGATGCAGCAGCTTTTCAAATGAATAGGTTTGCGTTATAAGACACAAGTTCTTATCCTGTGTCCCTTTTTTGTTGAACAAGCTACACATGCTTTTATTTCTTCTCGTTTAGACTACTGTAATGCACGTTATATCGGTATAAATCACAACGCACTTTCACGCTTACAGTTAGTCCAAAATTCTGCAGCACGTCTTTTAACAGGAACCAAAAAGCTTCCTGTTCGTTTTAGGATTGATTTTAAGATTTTGTTTGTTTTTAAAGCTGTGAATGGACTGGCCCCAACATATATCTCGGACCTCATCCAAATTTATACGCCAGCGCGGTCACTGAGGTCAGAGGGCCAGCTCCAGCTTGCGGTCCCCATGACAAGACTTAAAACTCGGGGGGGACAGGGCCTTTTCTGTGGTTGGACCTAAGTCCGAACAGCCACTACACATTTTTATTCTTTGGCTTTTAACTCCGCGTGAGTTGTGTGGTCCTCTGATGTCTTTTATTGTTTTACTGTATTTTAGTATTTAAACCTGATGCTCTTATTTTGTTTTTATAAAATTTTATATTAATTGTTTTGTATGTTTGAGTCTTCTGTGCAGCACTTTGGTAACTTTGTGTTTGTAAAATGTGCTATAGAAATAAAGTGGAATGGATTATATGCTAAATGTGTATCAAAGAAATAATTTAGTGTGAAATATGATTTATGGTGACTAGCTAACCCCGACCATCATTTACTGTAAAGTTACAGGTTTTTTTTCCACGCCCAAGTCCTGCCTGACTGCGCTGTGATTGACTAGTACGCGTTACTTCGACATGTCTTTGTGATTGGATGCTAGCAGCAGGATGATAGAGATGCTTGGTGCTGCTTCGGCTGTGACTTATTGCCTTAATTTCCTAGTATTTTTCATAGATCATTATTACAAAACACAATCACAATAAGCTATTCTGATTAATTAACTTACTGCACTGACACTGATACTTCTGAGGGCCATATGTTAAGATAATAAACATAGCCCATTTTGCCCATTTTCTTATCTTACACAGTTCTGTAACACTTTGTTTTTGTCAAAGACAACACATGGTTAATGATTGAATTTAATATATTCACTGAGTAAAGTAACGACTTATCCAATCACAGCCACTGTTATTTTGGTGTAGCTCTAGTCTTTTTGGATGCTGATTTGTGTGCTTATACCATGGGCAAGTAGTCTATGTAGTTAAATGGTCTTTTTGTCTGTTTTCATTGTGTTTCTTGTTGCTATAAGTTGGGAGTCCACGCAGGGTGTTTTATTTTGAAAATTGATTCTTTATTCCTGTCCAGTTCGATCTGTGCTGTGCAGCTTGACTCGGCTTTCGTTAAAAATAGACTAGCCGCGTATTTTCTTTGGAGCGTAGCGGAGAGCTGATTCTGGGATGCTTCTGAAACACGCTGCGGCTCGTCTGGTGATCTGATTGCGATCAGCTCCGCGCTCTGTGGAACCACATGTGCAACACTACTCCTGTCAGTGATGGCACAAAATTATGATGAAGGGTCAAAGGTCTGGGGGAAACGAGTAGGGTTTAGTGCCTTTAGAAAAAGATGGCTGCATCTTGTTTTAATCACATAGTCTTTGTCTAGTTAGGAAAACCCTCTGACTTTTGTGGAGCTTGTTTAGTCATCCTTTTAAGGTCTGTGTGTAGCAGACAGTGTGTGGGTTTGTTTGATAACAGGGCTCTGCTGAAACTGACAGCGGTGTCTGAATATGAGACCTCTGCTGTCGTGTGTGTGCGTGAGTGTTAAAGACAAAGATTTATAATGTTACTGTGAGGTTCTTTTTAAAGAAGCTATTTTAGGACGTAAAGGTGGTTTAAGGCTGTGATTCAGTTTCAGTAATTATGTGTGTGTGTGTGTGTGTGTTTTAGATCAATAGACAACAAAGGGGCAATCACTTCCATGTAAACAGTGATTGTTTGTATGTGTGACGCCACATAGTGTGTGTGTGTGTCTTTTTACCCAGCAGACACAATAAACAGCTGTGTGTCTTTGTGTGCTCAGGGTTTTAAGTTTAGTTATCAAAGTATCTCTATGTGCATGTGTTTGAGTGTGTGTGTGTTTGCTGTAATTCCCGTATTTCCTAGTTCCTCATGTGATTCACCTTGTGACATCATGCTGTGTCACATCTCCTTCTATGGGAGGCAGGGTTGGTCAAAAGGCTTTTGGTACCTTGCACTCTCAGTCACTCTGCTTTTTAACTTTCAGTCGGGCCAACATTTTCTCTTCATACAGAGTTGTTTCTTTCCTTTTTAAATTGTTGTTTCTTTCTGGATCAACTTGAAGCTGTAAACGTGTCTCTCTCTCTCTGCTAAGGTAAGATCTACCTGCTGCCTTGTGAGGGGAAATTAATTTGTTAAGGTTGAATCTGTGAGGTGAACACTTCATCTCTACTTTTCACCCTTTTAGTTTTAATCTCCTTAAAGGTTTAGGCACAGAAGGAAGCTGTCTCTGCTTGCTTTTCTGTCTATTCTTCTTTCTAGTCTATGTAAACAGTGTTTATTGTATTTTAGCTCTCATCTTGTTTGCTTCTGAAAAAGTGATGGTCATTTCTCTGCTTATAACTTATAACTTTAGCATGAAGCCTAACTCCCCTTGCCTAAGGACAGTAGTACATCTGCTAATAAATTATAGTAATTGCTTCCAGTCACCTGAAGGAGACGTTTATTCATTTATTTTAAATCTTCCTGTTAATTTTTTCATGTGGTGGAAGGGATCATGTGCATGGTGCTATTACACCCCTGTAAACAGAGCAGTTGCTGATCAAAGCTCAGTAGGAGGTTTTACCATTGATGTAAACTGTTCACACATTGGTGAAGTTTTATGAGAATAAACTCCCCGACATATAGAAAGAGACAGCTGGTAGTTAATTTGGTTGATTGGAACTCCAACTACACAGACACAAGCTTTCTGTAAGTTTTCTTAGTGGTCTTTTAGTCTTGTGCAGTTACATGATATCCTCAAGTCTTGGAAAATAACCTTTGATGATGTTATTAGAAGTTATTTTTGCTTTGTAAGCCTTAAAGAATGCTACAGTACTAAGTTGCATTATGGGAAATGTAGGATCCAGTGTTTATAGAGCTCGACCCACACTAGGGACTAAAAGTCAGGATATCTCAGGTGTTTTCTAACCTATAGTTTGTTTGCTCTGATCTAAATGAGTGGATCAGCCTGTAAACATTTTCCCCTTGGTTCAGTTTCTTTTCACACTAAAAGCCACATGAGAACGTTGACTCTTCTCATTGGTTAGATGTGCAAGGCGCGGGAGCAAGAAAGTGAACACAGGAAGGTACTGACGAAGCTCCTATCTGCACAAATAACAAGAATGTACTTTCTTTGCTTGTCCAGGTCAGACCTTCATTCCCTCCCTGACTAGCTTGGTTGAAAAAAAAAAAGTATTATTGTGGGCATTCAGGAAATACCAGTATATCTTACAAATGTTTGGTTTTACTGGAAGATAGCAGACCGACCTGTGGCAAGAGGAAACTCATGAATACCAGAATAGATCTGGTTCTGCTGACTTGTGCATCATGGGAAAATCTCAGAGTTCAGAGGAGTAATGTCATGAAACCATGGTACAGGTTACCTGTGCACATTAAAGGTACTTTAACCTGGATTTTGGTCAACTGCTGAAAACTTCTGCAGGGACCAGTCCGTCAAAATAATCTTGACAAATCTTCATGGGGATTAATAGATTTATGAATCATCAACATCTCTTGTGTGTGTGTGTGTGTGTGTGTGTATTGTGTACCTCTAACCCAAATAGATTGTCCTCATGTGACTCTGTCCACTGGAGCATTTAGCAGAGCAGGTTACCTTGCAGTCTGTGATAGTGTGTATTTTTATGTAAGGGTGGTGTTATAAAACCAGTCATTAAAATGTCCCCTGTTTGCCCGCCTTATGTTGTACTTACCCAAGTGTGTGTGTGTGTGTGTGTGTGTGTGTGTGTGTGTGTGTGCTTTGAGCACGTGTGTCATCTTCTCACAACATTTAGGTCTGAGTCAGTGGACACGCATACGCACACACACACACACACACCATGGTTTAGTCAGCTAAGTGTTTGTAGATCAAACAGGCCTCTCTGAGCAAATGGAAACTCTTAGTTTGATCTTTCCTTCTTTCTGCAGCTTCGACTTTAAGTTTCTGATAAAGAAAACAAAATAATATGTGTATTTCATATCATTTGTGCTATAAAATAACTAATAATAATAATAACTAATGTATTTGAATTTACAGATTAATATTCAACCAACTTTGTACCAATATCCTTAATATCCTTATTTTTGAGAGAGGGTTTTTCTTGATGCATGATGGCATGAAAAGCTGCCGAAACAGATGTTAGTTATTAGGAAATTTAATTGTGAATGCTAACAAAGTCGACATAGCTGCTAATAATGCTGACATTAATTGATTAGTCAAAACCCAACAATTGATTCCTGGTTAAAGTTATTTATTAAAGGTGGGATATACGATTCTGGAGAAATCTAATTCCAGGACAAATACTAGTGGCGGGCCGAAATGTGTTTTTCAATTGCAGATGCAGATATTCTCTCAAAATGCCAGATAATGGCCTGATTAATCAGTAACATTTAACTTTAAAATAAGCTGAATGTCTGGGGGCAACTTTACCTGACACACAAATCATGGCTGGAACAGCTGGAATAGTGTTGGGTGGCGGGGTGCGGGCACTTTAAGTCCAAACACCGGATTTTTTTCAGCGTACACACACGGACAGCTTGCGGACCTTGAGGCAATATTAACTGAAATGTGGAAAATTTCTTGTATTGGATTATAATCGCTTACTACACTTGAAAGTGCAAGTAATTCTACAGTCTTAATAAGTCATCTGAGGGAGACACTTTTGTTTTTACATATTCCAAAAAATAATCAGTAATGTTATTAGCAGCACTTATTTCCATATGGGAAATGTTTTTGTTTTTTTTGTTTTTTATCAGTTAGTCCTTATTTTAACTGCTGAATGTTCTTCTGTGATTGGTAGATTTTCTTGCCGCTCACCCTGCCTCCTCTGTTTGGTGTGTCTCTGTGCAGGAGCAGCCGGCTGCAGCCTAGCTGAAGATGTCTGATAATGGGGAGGTCGAGGACAAGCCCCCAGCTCCGCCCATGAGGAACACTAGCACCATGATTGGCTCCAGCAACAAGGATCCCGCCCCCCTCAACCACGGCTCCAAGCCCCTCCCACCAAACCCAGAAGACAAGAAGAAGAAAGACCGCTCGATCCGATTCATCCTAACCGGAGGAGGCGATAAGAGTGAGTCCTGAGATGACTGTGTGACAGCGTGTGTGTGATCGTTTTCCTTGAGCAAAGCATTTCGACTCATTTATTAACAGTGTGTAAACATACATAGGATGGTTTTAAAAATAATAAACTATTGCATCACTTATTTGAACGGTATTTCTGGCATACCTAACATCCAGCTACGGGGGATGAAAAGTAATTCAGCCACAAAATAACCTTGAACATCCTTAGTAGAAATTATTGTTTGTTTTTTTAGCATTTTGTGGGAGAAGATTGCAGCGAAACTGAAACCATAAAATTATGTGATGGTAGAAGTGTTTACATATAGAAGAGACATCTGAGAGTATTAAATGCCAGAACCTGAACAAGTGAACTTATTTGTATCTTACCGGATGGCTGGGTACAGAAGTGCTCTTCAGCAAGTTTAATTGGCCGTGGTTTTACATAGTCCTCTTCATAGAAGTGATCACTGCAAAGGCAGAGTTGTCTCAATGCTCCATCTTGAGTGTTTATGTCTTGATTTAGTGCATGTAGCCACAGCTTTTGCTGCCGACCCTGTACACAGCAGTACACAGGTTCACTGACTGTGGATAAGCACTTTATACAGCTCCACTTCTGAACCAAAATTCAGGAGCTTTTACTTATAAGCACATAAACCTGTGTTTGGTTGGGCCAACACATGTTGATCTGGGTTTAATTTGTTGGTTTAATGTGGGTCTGACACTGCTTTGCTTTGGTGTTAAGCCATGCTAACTCTAAAAGTCTAACACTGTGGGTCCTCCTCTGAAATGAAAGGTGTAACTCGTTATGAGGCCTTGGTTGTCTTCAGATTCACCTTATTGAACTCCTCCACCACTCTCCCCTCTCCTCCAAGTGCATCCAGCTCAGCATGTTTGGTCTCCAAGTGGCACAGGTTGCATTGCTATCATAACGTAGTACTTTACAAACCACACACTGAGGCTGCGGTGAGTCATTTGAGCCCCTTTATACTTGTATAAAAGTTTAGGGTACTGTTCATCATATTTCCGATGTTTTGGTTGAGCTCCTGTACTTTTAGGCTGTGATCCTCCTGGAATAGAAAACTTGCTTATTTTTTCTTGAATCTTAATTGCCTCCATGAGCTGTATGTCACAGACCTGCCCTTAACTCTCAAGGGAGGCACATCTCACATCTTGAATGAGCCTCTGCTCTAATGGTTATTATATAACTGATACAGTATTGTTTAATCCTTGTAGCACAAATTGGCAGCAACCTTTAGCCTTCTGAGCCATAAATATTCTTTTTCTGAGCTACACAGAAACAATAAATACAGTTTAAAATATCAGCTGTTGGATTAACTGTCATTTAAGTGGCCAAAAGACAAAAACAATCCTTTTTTTAACAGCAGTGTTATATCAACAAGTACAGGCAGATACAGACGTGGACAAAATTGTTGGTACCCTTCCGTTAATGTCATTGAAAAACTTCAATGGTCTCTGAAATAACTTGAAACTGACAAAAGTAATAATAAATAAAAATTTACAGAAAATTTACTGACGGAAATCAGATTTTGCTTCTGAATTGTGGGTCAAGAGAATCATTTAAAAAAACAAACTAATGAAACTGGCCTGGACAAAAATGATGGTACCCCTAGAAAAGATTAGGACTGGGATATAAAACAATAATGATAATTATCACAGTATAATCTTCCTCAATGTCAAGATAATAAATGTTCAGTATATCGTCAATAAATATTTGGTTTAATTAATTTGAATCACAAACAAATTAGCACTTAATATTTCTATTAAAATATTTATTATTATTATAAAAAGATTTACTAATAATTGTTAAAAAAAGATTTTATCATAATAGTTTTGAATGTTTTACCTCAGATTTGTTAAGTGATCCACTGTTTGGCATCAAGTGTTTGTCACATTCTGACCATAAAGAAAAGTTTAACCACACAATTAACCATCTAGTTTCTTCAATTTTCACTAAGGAGCCAAAATCAGCCTTTAAACTTGAAAGAAATAATGATTTGAAATATATCGTGATAATTATCAATATTGAATTATATGAAATGTTTTTATCGTGATAACATTTTTGGCCATATTGCCCAGCCCTAGAAAAGTTTGGAAATAAGATGGGGACATTTTAAACTAAGGTGTGTCCTGCAATTAGCATCACAGGTGTCTTCAAACTTGTAATCAGTCTGTCTGCCTATTTAAATGGTGAAAAGTAGTCACTGTGCTGTTTGGTATCACGTATACTGAGTATGGACCACAGAAAGCTAAGGAGAGAGCTGTTTCAGGAGGTTAGAAAGTAAATTATAGACAAGCATGTTAAAGGTAAAGGCTATAAGACCATCTCTAAGTGTCACACTCTGCCGGACAGCCATTCTTTGTGTTGCACTTTTTAGTTAGTATTTTCCTTATAGTATGTTGGGTTTTGGGGGTCTGTCTTGTCTGTCGTCTAGTGTTTGTTAACCCTTGTCATGTCTGTTACCCCAGTGATCCCTCTGCATGTCTGTCTCTGTTTTCCCCTGCTCTCTCTCCCTGCCTGTGCCTCATTAGTCTCATGTCTTTCACCTGTGTTGCTCCCGCCCTGCTCGTTAGTCCCTGTGTGTGTATATATACCTGGTGTTTCTGTCTTGTCCTTGTCGGGTCATTGTTTATTGTCACCCAGTGTTGCAGTTTGTTCTCGTGTCTTCAGCCTTACTCGCCGTGTCTCCCTGTTACCCTGCTCATTTTTGGATTCTGGTTTTCACCCTTTTGGATTTCTGTTGGACAGCCTTTGTTTTTGGACTCAGTCAATCAGCCACTCTGTTTGTAAGTGTGCTCGTCTTTTGTTTGCTTATTAAAACCCTTCTGAACTGTTCCTGCTGGCTTTCGTGTCCTGCATCTGGGTCCTCCAACCTACTACCTGCTTCACCATACAAATCCGTGACACTAAGCAGCTTGATGTTCCTTTGACTTCAGTTTCACATATTATTCAGAGGTTTAAGGTCCACGGGACTGTAGCCAAACTGATAACAAATGGAAGAGTAGAATAATACGCATGGTAACCAATGAGCCTATAACAACTTCCACAGACATTAGAGGTGAACTCCAAGGTCAAGCTACATCACTGTGAGATCGCAACGTCGTTGTTTGAGCCAAAGGGTACTTAATGGAGGACACCACTGTTGAATGCAAATCATAAAAAAGACTGAAAATTGTAAAAATGGATATTGACAAGCCACAAAGCTTCTGGGAGAATGTCCTTTGGACAGATGAGACAAAACTGGAGCCGTTTGGCAAGTCACACCAGCTCTATGTTCGCAGACGCAAAAATTAAGAATACAAAGAATATAACACTGTACCTACTGTAAAACATGGAAAAGGCTCATTATGTTTTGGGGCTGCTTTGCTGCATCTGGCACATGCCAGGGTGTCTTGAATCTGTACAGGGTACAATGAAATCTCAAGACTATCAAGGCAATCTGTAGCGATGTGCTCAGCTTGGTCTCAGTCGCAGGTCATGGGTCCTCCAACAGGATAATGACCCAAAACACAGCTAAAAACACCCAAGAATGGCTAAAAGGAAAACACTGGACTATTCTGCGCCCTGATCCTATTGAACATCTGTGATTGAACAGCTGAAACATGAAGGGGTGGGAATCACCAGAGGCCCCACGATACGATATTATCACGATATTTATGTTGCGATTCGATTTTATTGTGATTTTAAATATATTGAGATATATTGCAATTTATTACCTTTCTCCAACTTCCAATTAGGGCCCTAAAGTCAACATCTGTTTATCTAAAAAGATACATTTCTCTATATGGTCCTGTTAAGTTTTCTAGTGGACTAAAAAAGCAATAGATTTTTATTATTCTAGCACCAAAAAGTTAAAACTCCCATCTGCAAAAATCAAATTAATCATCATTTTCAAAATCACTCCAGTTACAGCCAGTCATTTTTTAAACAGTGCTATTTCTCCAGGCGTTGTTAAAAATCACACCAGTGGCTGAGAAATGGTCGATCAATAGTCAGTAAACACATCCAAAGCTCCTCGGTGTGTCTGCTTCCACTTCTCACAGCCTCCCTCAGTGTATTAGAGCAGGCTGGCCTTATTGTGTCAAAACTGCTATCAGACGCTCTGCAGCAGATTTCAGCTGGCTGTACCTTCTCTGAACTACAGCTCATATCAACCATTAGAGCAGTTGATACGTTAACAGTGAACAAGCATGCCTTTGTTCGCATGTCAAAGTGCAGCTAAGCCAAAGGCCAACTGAGGGCTGACAGAGTAGCCTGATGAAAGCTAGTAAAATTATAACTGTGAAGCAGGATGGTGATGAGGAAGAGTGTGCCAGCTCAGCAAAACATCCTGGATGAAATGAGGTAAAAGACAAATATTGTAATTGTAGTGTGAAAGCTGCACCCAGTGTCTCAGCTTCTCAGTGTGTTTAATCTCGGCCCTGCTCGTGTCAGTGCTGGTGGGAGACAAGCTCTCTCCCATAATGTCTAATAATAGTAATGCAGTATCAAAATGGAGTCCCCCATAAAGAAGTTTCATTCAAGTGGCTGCCGGCAGACATTTATATTTCACTGAAGCATCTTAACATACCTGTTGTTTTGTCACAGATTTTTTTTATTTATTTTTTGGGGGGTCCTTCCTCAAAAAAATAATAGAACAATTAAAGCTATAATAAGCTTTTGGTATCCCAACCTCAACATTAATTTAAAATGCACAACCACAGCCCTTATGTAAACTTACAGTAGCTCAGAATCTGGATTTTGTTTTTATGTTTAATTGATTCCAGCCAAATGTAAAGACAACAATGTCATGATTTGTCTCTCAAAAAAACTTGTTTGATCTGTTCTTTACAAAAATATTGTATATCATAAAACTTCAATTAATAGCAGAGTAATAAATAGCCGCCTGTTCCGTCTCCTGGCCTGGTGTGGGAACACATTTTGACAAATAAACGCAGGTCTCCATTAAACTCCTGGTCTGGTTTTGATAGAAGTTCTTTGGATGTATAAAACCTCTTAAACCCTACGGGGTCGCTTGCTTTAGCTGTTTCTAAGCTGCTTAGGTTGTGCATACAAATATTAATGTTTAAACGTATGATCAATATGTCGGTTAGATTCTCCAGAATTCAATCGTTCAGTTCATTTAATCGAAACAACAAGCCCAAAGTCTAATTCCGGTGTAGGCATTGTACAAGAGATGAAATAGAAAAAGTGCAGACTCCCGTCCGAATGTGTACGCTCCTTGTTTATTATTCCTTTACTCTGTAAGGGTCCACCGAAAGTCCGGGCTATTAATCAAAGTTTTATGGTAATCTAATGCACACCTGTAAGACAAGTGCATAGGAAAATAAAATCCAAATGAATGGAAAAAGCTGTCAACACCTGAACACTGTCACCTTGTTAAACTTTATTTAACAAAGTTACATTTTGGTCATCGAGGTGTCTCTGAAACATAGCTTTATTTTAAGAAATGCTGTATAAGCCGCTAATTTGTTTTTTTTGGTCATGTTTTCCAGAAGTGATTGGATAATTTAAAGTAGGATGTTAAAATATATATATATATATATATATATATATATATATATGATACCAAGACAATATGGTAAACATGTCAGTGTCACTGAATTACAGTTATTAATTGAGGAAACATAAATGTACAATTATTTATGCTTAATTAACAGTTGTCTACAGAAACCAAAGCGGATATCGGTGACACAGGCCTCTAGTCGTCTTTACAACACACATGACAAAAGGTTTACTTGGCAGAATTCAAATTCTGTCCAGTCAGTCTACTGATTCAGTTGGAAAAGCCAGAACATTCAATAAAACATGCAGCGTTTCCCGCAATAGATGTTATATAAAAAACATTATCATGTTAGCAGTGTTATTCTGCTCATGGAGACAGATTAGTTTGGCCTTGTTGTGTCCGTTCAGAGAGCAGATACACTCAGTCATAATCTCCTAATAACCAGGAAATTATTCCTGTTGCATCATCCTCCATACAGGAGTCCTTTCCCGCACAGCGCAGGTGCAGTACACACCTGCTCTTTCATACTTCACATATATTTCCATACTTCAAAATTATAATAAAATGTCTAGTTTTGTACACTTATTGTGAATGATTGCTGTTATTGCTAACTTTACATTACATACACATACTGTAGATTGTTTTTCCTGTAAAAGCCACTTCGTTGCCGTTTTTTCCATTAACATTACTCAGTTTTCCATTGCAGGTAGTACCCAGAGATGGTACCCCTCAATGTAGCTGGTCGTCATAGCAACGCCACACACAACTCCCGCAACGTAATATTCAATGCGACCCACAAACAGCTGTCACTTGATTTAAGTTAAAGAGTTTCAGCGTTCCTCAGTATGTAAAGACAGATAAGCGGTATGAAAACCTTCCAGCTGTGTTTTCCTCTGCAGTTGTTGCTGCAGCGGTCTGTGTGACGGCGGGAGCAGAGGGCTCTGTGAGCGGGCGGCTGACCGACCTTATGAGCTCCTCCCGCGGGTTGCCGCAGGCTTCCCCCACCGCCACTCGCGGAGCTCCTCAATTCTGAAAACTTTAAAGCGCATTTTTGTTCCGCCATCACTTCTCGTAAAACTGTCAATATTCGAAATCTACACAGCTGATTTCTCAACTCAAAACTTCTCAGAAGTGGATTTAGTGATGAAATAACGTATGATGACGCAGTGCATAGTGACGATTCTCTGATCGTTCAGTAGTCTGCTGTGTTTTCACGTCACATTTTAGTATCGTCTCAGCTCGCTTGGAACCTCGATGGAGGTGAAAAAAGTACCTGGTATCAGAATCAGAAGGAGCTTTATTGCCAAGTAATGTTTAACACATACGAAAATTTGTTTTGGTGATAAGGGGCTACACGTAGATAAACATACAGTTAACTTAAATAAATGTAGAAATATATAAATATGGAATAGACAATGCAAGTTTATATAAGAATATTAAAAAGAATAGAGAAAAAGCAGGTACAGGTACAACTTTTCCACAAAGGAAACCCATATAAAGGCGAGTAGAGTCGAGGTGACTGGAGCTGGTGCCATGCAGTGGAAAAGGGGCACGTGTTTCACCAGTTGAAATGCTTTTAATGTGAAGCAGCAGCAGTAGAAATTGTTGGGTTAGCATTAGCAGTAACTTAACCATGGTTGAAGGAGAGTGAACAGGAAAAAGGCTGAAATCAATGAGATAACGTAATAAACAGTGCAGTGTGTCGGTAGGCAAACTGAATCCTGCTGAATCCTGAAAGACTGACTCAGACAGTGACAATATAAATCACTATATAAAACAATGCTGGAGTGTTAATTCAAAAATGTGTTGGTAGTCCATTTGACCTGACCTTTGATCTCTTTTACATGTCTCACATCAAATGGCTGGCCCGCTTTAGACAATACTTACATTCATTTACTGACACACTTTCACTCGTTTCTGTTGTGACTGCTACTGTCCAGAGAGAAACTATCTGTCAGCCAGAAGACAGTAGAAAATTAAATCAGTTTATCTATATTTATTGGCAGATACATCAATGAGTATGAGTGATTTACTTACTGGTAACTAATTACTGTTTTCATTTAGGACAAACTGGCACATGTTTTTTTTTCTTTTGTATTTAATTTGTTGTTTTTATTTGTTGATGTTACCAAAACAGCTTTTTACAGCTATCAATATATGCAGCTACTGAGCTGTATGTTGTCGAGAGATAAATCTACAAGCATCCTGACAGTGCTCGTCCTTCCTCATGTTGAGACTTAGACGTCTGGGAGACAGATTGGCAACCAAAAATATTTTTAATAAGCTTTTTTGTCCAGTATCAATCAGGATATTAAACAAAAATAATTGAGCCATAATTCTTGCTTCACAGTTTGGGAAATGCTGTCTGTATGTGTTCATTATGGAGATAGCTTTTTCTGCAATCTTCTCGTCTAACTCTCCAGGAAGGGAATTTCAAAATATTGCATTTAAGTATTTGGTTTGTATAATTTTTCTTTGAATTAAACTTATTTTCCCAGTGTTTTTGTTGCTATCTTTGTTCTGTATGTTGCATGTTGAGCAGGACACCAACACCCTCTTCCAGCTGCCGTCCTTTATTAAAACATTCTGCTGTATGTTTCTGGAGAACAAACACAGAACAACACATTTTTGTTAAAAAAAATAAACAAACTACCTCACTGTATGCTTCCGCACACTGGGACAAATTACCCAGGATGCTTTGTGAGAAGCTGGTAGTCCTGTATCATTGTCAGTCATCCCAGGGGCGATTGCTGTCTGTGACTCTCAGTGGAGTTATGATTTCCCAGAGGATCCCCTCACATGTTCCAACATTGTCGGATTCTGTCTGCATTTTTTCCCTCGCTCGATATTTTTCTTTCCATTCTCATTTTCCTCTTTCTCCCTAATATTTCCTTGAGCTTTCCCTCTCTGTCCGCCTCTGTATTTCTTCCTCTTTTTCATTTTACTATTTCTATCTCTTTCCAGGAATTTTAATGAACCTGGATCTCTTTGCACCCCTTCTTTAAGGGGGTATTTTAAAAGATGTTGCATTTAGGATTTTCTGTTACAGTCGGTTTAATTATTAAAGTGGTACAACGGGCATCTCTGCTACTCTTCTGCAGCCTCTCAGAGCCTCTCTGAACAGCTAGTTTTCACTCCTAAAATTTTAATATAAGGGAAGTTCATTCTTGGATAATCCTGTGTCCTTATGGTTGAAAACTAGGAGTATAATTAAAGAAGTATAATCTAGCATACAAACACCACATCATTTTATTACTGTGTTCAGGTTTCCTGAGACAGTCTAAAATGTCTTTAAATAAACTTTCTGTTTTTTTTCTTTCAGCCTATAAGAAGAAGGAGCGTCCAGAGATTTCTCTGCCATCTGATTTTGAACACACCATCCATGTCGGCTTTGATGCGGTTACCGGCGAGTTTACTGTAAGTGTGTATGTGTGATGGTGTGTGTTTGTTCCCTTGTGTGTAATAACACTAAGTTTACTGAAAGCAACCGCAGTGTGCGTATGAGGAGTGTGTTTGTGCGTCTGGTAAGTTTACATCAATTTTTAATTGCTCACCAAAGGACCCACGTTCATTGTTGCATGCAAGTGTGTATAAATGTGTGTGTGTGTGTGTGTCTCTGTCTGTTTGCTGCACACACACTTGGCAAATGAACCTTTTTAAATAATCACATTAGACAAAGACGCCTTGTTTAGCTGACTCACTTGATCCGCCTGACCAAGCTCTTTTAGCTGTGTGTGTTCACTAAGCTACTCTTTCCTTTTCTGTAATCTGGAACAAGTTCCTGCTTCTCAATTATACACACATCTATATGCATATGAACATTTGTAACTCAAATTAACAGAAGATAAATATAATTCAGTGAGTAAACAACAGTCGAGCCGCACACAGAGACTTCGGATAGATGGATGACATGATGGTTTACCATTATGGAAAGATGAGACATTAATAGAGTGGCATGATGGAGAGTGTGTGATGGACTGACCCAGACAGAGAGAGCTGGGAAACAAGGAGATGTGACCCAGTTATGTGACTGAAGTACAAATATGACAAGACTGCCTTGTTAGGAATCTGTAGAAAGCCTGTGTGCGTGTACATTATGTATGTGTGTCTTCCTTACTACTGAATCTTGCTGTATTATTTTTCATCATAACGCAGCAGTAATGTGCCTTCGACACAGCCCATAAATAAGGACAAAATACATAGTGCACATGGAATAAAAAAATAAAACAGTTTGTGTGTGTGTGTATAGGGCATGCCGGAGCAGTGGGCCCGGCTCCTGCAGACGTCCAACATCACCAAGCTGGAGCAGAAGAAGAATCCTCAGGCCGTCCTCGATGTGTTAAAGTTCTACGACTCAAAAGAAACGGGCAACAGCCAGAAATACATGAGCTTCACAGGTACACACAGACACGCACACGTGCATATCCTGCTCCTCCACCTTGTTGTTTTGTCAATAATTTTTCATCGTGTTGTTTCCCTGCAGATAAAAACACAGACGCCTACAGCTCCTCCACCACAACGGTAAGACTACTGTCACAACTTTTTCTGTGTCCTGTGTCCCTCATAGAGACGGCTCTATGAGGAAGGTTTCATTGCGTAATTCAGTTGCAATGATTGGCAGCAGCCACCCCTGAGTTTATTTAAGGGATGCACCGAAATGAAAATTCTTGGCTGAAGCCAAAACCAATTTTTTTTTTTTTTACCATTGCATAAATTAAATAGTAATAATATGCTTTTTACTCAGTGTTTCCCATAGAATTTGGTGAGACTATGGTGGGTTGGTCTGAGGCCCGAGAGGGTCCGGTAAAGTAAATTACATGTGTCCATTTACTTTGAATGGACACATTTAATGTTTTATACCTTCTGTGAATATAATCCATCCATCCATCCATCGTCAACCGTTTATCCTGCGTACAGGGTCGCGGGGGGCTGGAGCCAATCCCAGCTGGCATCGAGCGAAAGGCGGGGTACATCCTGGACAGGTCGCCAGTCCATCGCAGGGCCACACATAGACAGACAACCACTCAAATTCAAATCTAAGGGCAAGTTAGACACACCAATTAATCTAGCCTGCATGTCTTTGGACAGTGGGAGGAAGCCGGAGCACCCGGAGAGAACCCACGGTCACGGGGGGAGAACATGCAAACTCCACACAGAAAGGCCGGGGCAAATGGGGTTTGAACCCACGACCTTCTTGCTGTCAGGCGACAGTGCTAACCAGTTAATATTATTTCCATCCTGTATAGACACCTTATTTTGAAAACCGGATGTTGTTACGTGTGTATCCTCTCGCTAAATTCATAAAGGCTGACCCAATTTGATAAATAATGTTGTATGTGGTTCTCGTATCGCATAACATGAAGACTTCACGGTCTCTCTTCAGGTAGGAGTCTCATACTGCAACACTTGTCTTTGTAAAGAGACAAACTCACAAGGTAAAGTCGCTAACCTGCCTGTCGGCTTGCTCTGGTCCGTTTCAGTGGATTGACCATCTAGGTGCGGCTAACTTAATCGCCTTCTCACAAACGAGTGACAGAAACACTCAGCAGGTCAGACCATTTGTTGCTTTTTCTAAGAAGTCAGCCACAGATGGAGTAAATGTGCTAGAAGACAATTCAGCAGAACAGCGTCTTTCTCGGACACTAAAATGCTTCCACACTGCCGACATGTCAACGTTATTGTTTGGTAAATTTTATTCGGTCGTTTGACTTATTAGGCCAAACACTGAAAGTGCTTATTTTGATATTTTCAGCCAGTTTATTTCGGTGGCCGAACATTCGGTGCATCCCTAGTTTAGTTGAATCTGCTAATAATAGTTTACGAAATTGTAAATATTGTATGTAGTAAATGTGGCCTCGAGGTAAAAACAGTCACTATATTTATTCCCAAACTATACAGCCTACCAGCAGAGTCCAATCCTCATAAAGTTTATCAACATAAATGATAATTCTGGTATATTTACCAATTGATAAGAGCCCAGGATATTTATTTATCATTGATATTTTCATAAACTGACACTGAAAGTCTTCACTGGGATTGCATTTATCACTGTATTTTTTTGTGTTATTATACATGATTCAACCTTCCTGCATATTATTACATTCTTAAATGCATCATCGTGTTTTAGGTTGCTTTTGGAACTTTTTCTTTTAAGGACAACCTTAAAGCACAGAAGAAGAAGAAAGTCTTAACTTGACAAAGAAAACAAACAAATGCACAGTAAGATTTAAACATCTAAAAACTGAATCAACTCTAAACGTATACAATAATGAAATGATTAAAGTGTAACTAAAACTAACACACTTAGTTATCAAGAGACTAAAACTAAGTGCTAAAAAAACTAAATTGCTCAAAATTGAATGTCATGTCTGGATCCCCCCACTGGTAATTGGTGCTTATGTTTTTACCAGTTCTTACCATCCAACGTTTTAATCAAGACATTTGATATTTTGAATTTTTGAAGTGTAAACAAAATTGAGGTTAAATTTGTGAGGAGACTATGTTGAAGGGAAGTGGAGTCTGGCTGTAGTTTGTCAGGGTAACAAGCAATGAAAAGATTAAGAGAGGAAGGAAGGAGATCTGCAGTGTGACACGGTGCGGAGATTAAAAGAGGGAGTGGAGGAGATGAGGTTTAATCTACCGTTTGACAAGACAGACCAAAGAGCATGAGATTGGGTGTGGGCGCAGAGAGAGAGAGAGAGTAATACATTTGAAAATGTTGAAAGAGGTTGAAGACATCGTGTTGAGGTGCAGGAGTCTGGTTGTCTGACCTCTAATTTGATTATAGCACATAATATCTCTGAAACTGAACTTATTTGGGTGATTTATTATCAGATGACTAATATACATGATGAAGGGTTATGTTTTATATCAACTGAAGCTTAACTCATAGATACTGAAACTACTGTAAATGATGTACTCTCTGCACAGAACAGGATAAGTACTGAAAGACAGTGAAAGCAATCAGGACATTATGTAGAATACGCTTTTTTTTGTACCAAGAATTGGAGAGGAAGATACCACTGTCCTATCTGAACCATGAACAGTAATGACCGACCGGGAAAATTCATGTGAATGCCCACTAAAATTCTGAAAGTCTGAATGTTGACCAGTTGTTGACGTCATATACGTAAGAAACATGGCGGGCAACATGGTTGATGGTTAGAAATGTTTAAATAATGGTGCAAAATATGCAAAATGTTATTAAGTTATAAAGGTTAGTTTTCTGTCCATGTAGTGTGAAGAAGTTTAATTAGGAAAGTTATTTATTTTCTGGTACTGTACTGGTGCAGTAACAAATCTGGGACAAAAAAATAACTTTGTAATAGAAAGCTTCAAACTGTTCCATCATAGTTGGATGACTATGATAATGCTAATCCAACACACAGCCTATTTACAGTAGCATAGCATCCATGTTATTTCCACATTCTGACCTAGAGCACAGGAACACACCAAAGTCGGAAGAACGACTTCCCAACTCGCGAACTGGGACCATCATAGGAGCACATGAATGCAGCACAAATACTGTATGAAGCAACGGTCAGTAGCTGGTTAGCTTAGTTTAGCACAACCCTAATAGGTTGCTGCTCAAGAAACAATCCAGTACAAAACTTTGTATGTAATGTGAGCTTTAGAGCTGCTGGTGGGTGTCTTTTGTTGCCTCTGGACGGACACAGGCTAGCTGCTTCCTCGCGTTGTTTATACTAAGCTAAGCTGATCAGTTGCTAGCTGTAGCTTTACCATACAGACATAGTGATATCAATTATTCCTTTTAAAAGGATTATATAATTTTTCTGCTTTCTGTTTTGATAAATTATTGGGGGGAAGACTACTTTCTTTTATTCCATATTCATGTATTTTATGTATTTATAGTATGTTCTAGCTTAAAAGGACACAGGTATTTTACCTGGTATGTTTGAGTGCACACTTTTTGATTGGCCATTTCCAATTCAGGACCAACTACAGTGTATTGCTGGATGACAGACTTGTGTGGCAACACACACACACACACACACACACACACAGCTCCAAACATATCAGTTCTAATTAAAATAAATGAGGAAGCTTTGTTTTGCCGCCGCACAAGTGTTGTCTGAAAGGTGCCAACAAACAAAACTATGAAGGTGACCAAGAGAAGGAGGGAGGAGGAAGTGATGATGATGCCTCTCCTAGAGGTGCCCTCCTCTTCCTCTCTCTCTCTCTGCATTGTGAATCAGCATCTTTTTCCTCCTTTCACCATTTTCCTGTCTCTGCAGCTTGGCCACCAGCCGAGCATCAGACTAGAGATAGAGCAGAGAAGAAGAGAGGGATGGAGAGGAGGATGTGTCACTAGTGGCATCAGAAGCCAGACACGACTAGAGCTTTCGGACATCCGCAGCGATGCCGAGAGGAGGGCGAGAGAAGGGAGTTAAAAAAGGGTGGAAAGACAGAGAGGGAAGCGAGAAATACAGAAGGTTAAATTCAGAGAAAAAGTAAGCGGGAAAGAAGAGTTAAAGACTGGGAGGATAACTTCTCTGCAGGATGAGATGATGAAGCAGTAGAGGAAGCAATGATGGGTCTGGTATCGCTGTTGGCTCATATGACGATGATGTCACTGAAGCTCCGCCCTCTCTCCCCATGTGACATCACACAGAGCTCCAAGGCCGTGTCAGAGACGCCCGCCATAGCAACTGTATCTGAAGACGACGACGAAGACGAGGCCGAGCCCCCGCCGGTGATCGCCCCCCGACCAGAACACACCAAATCAGTAAGGAGACCCACGCTCTTTCTGTACTTGTGAAGACCCTCATTAACAAATGCACCCCCTCACCCTTAGCCCCTAACTACCAAAACTCTAACCTCGCCTTAACCTAATTCTAACCTTAACCTTAAAACCAGGTCTTAACCTTCAAACAGTCCGTTTTAAAACTGAAATGGGTCATCACAAATAAGCTCACATTCACATCCTTCTATTGCTGCTCAGTATGAGGCCGATACGTCTGCCCGTCAAGCCTCGTCATTTGAGGCTTTATATCATCTTAGAGGAAAATGTACGTGTGCAACAAATTTCTTGAAAACTAGAAACATCTTTAAAAGTCTTACAGAAGATCGTTTGTGTATATGAGTTAAAGTTGAGGTTATAAAATGCAAAGGAGTTGAAGTGCAGCTAAGTGTTTTGAAGTCTAGTGAAATGTGAGAGCAAAGGTGCACAGGAGGGACAGCTAGAAAACAAAAATGCAAGTGCTGATACTTGTGTAGTTAATTGTTGTAATCAGTCTAATTATATAAGATATTTAATGCAAATTATGGAAAAACAAGAGAAGGTTAGAACAAACAGCCCCATTCGGTTGCATTTCTCTAGGGGAGGATGGGTGATGTTAGCCTCTGAACCCAGTAATAATACTAATAATTTATCATGTTTTTCAGTGGAACCTGTAATTTAAGTGCCAATTGAAGAGACCGTTTCCAATTCAAAAGTTTATGTCTAATGTTTTATACAAAGGCTATGTTTACTTTCGCTGAATGTAATAGCTCAGCGCTGTGGTGGAAATCTGAAAATACGATTGAGCACAAGCTTGTCTTTATTGGTTTTAGTTATGCTTTTACAAAAGGATCAGTGCAGAGCGTTCAGCAACTCATTGATGAAGAAGCTGTTTTGTCTTTATAATCAATTAGGCACATGCAAGGAAACAACTGAGGTTAAGAAAAGTTGTTAACAGATAGGTCTAGGTCAGTAAAGCAGTCCTACAGTAAATTTTTTTTTTTTTTTTTACTGTAAAAGCAGCCGAATTGACATTAGTGTGCAGCTGGCTGTGTTTTATAATTCAATTTAAGCTTAATAATTTCTAGTAATGAACGCTAAAATAGGTTACTTATCATTTTCTATTACATAACCAGCTTCCGTAATTAGTGCCAGTATTTTTCAGTTATTTTTGGGGAAAGTTATGCCTTCATGAAACAACTGACAGTAGAGAGATGACAGAAAATGATTGGAGTGGAAATATACACAACAAAGGTCCCACCGGACATCAGCTTGGGAATCTCTTTAAAACAGTTACAGCAAAAACTGAATATTATACACTTTATGCAAGGAGGATTTACTGCAGGACTGCTGTATTAGACTGCATTAGTTTTAGCTTTTAGTATCTAATAATGAACTGGAAGAAACCAGTTTTGACATCAGTCTTAAAGAACGATTGAAAACAAAACAAACATATATTCAAGTGTGCAGCAAAGTAGAATTTTCATCTTGGATTAATGTGCTGTTTATTTTTTGTTCTGTCTAGAAAATGTTAGAAAACTGTGAAAAAATCTCAAAGGTGCGATCTTCTAATGTCTGAAATCCAAACAAGTTCAGTTTACTGTTATATAAGACGAAGAAAAGAATCAAATCTACGCAGTTGTGAAGCTGAAACTGAAAAACGAGTCAAACTTTTAATAGATTATTAAAATAGTAAATTTTCTATCGAACGAAGAATCGTTTAATTGTTTTGGCTCTAAATGTTGAATACGTCTTTTAATCCTCTCATGGGAAATGGGAAATAGAGCTTTTGCTACAAAAGATTATATTACTGTTTAAACTTTTAAACTAATATTAATGATAAACTTTTGTATTTCTGTCACAATATTCTGATCATCTCGTCCTTTATATGCTTTATCCCTTCCAAACACACACACACAGTTTCTCACATTAGCAAACAACTTCACAAGTTCCTTTTTTATGTCCTTTCTCTCACACACACACACACACACACACACACACACACACACACACACACACACACACACACACACACACACAGTTTCTCACATTAGCAAACAACTTCACAAGTTCCTTTTTTATGTCCTTTCTCACACACACACAAACACACACATTGTTGCTCCTCTGTCAGACAGGTTGGCGGTTGACAGGCTGCTTCCATGGCGCCACCGCCGTTACCACAGTGACGAGTCTGGTGCACCTGACTGGAGCGCCCACCATCACATACTCACACCAACAGACACACACACACTGTCGCCTTTCGTCTTTTCATCCCGACAGTCTGAAAGCGGAGCAGGACTCAAACACTCACTTTGACTGCATCAGCATTTTTATTACCTACTGACGCTCACAAGCTTATATATTATGAGCCATAACATTGTCTAGCAAGATGGACTATTCACTTAATATTTTCTCTAATATTTTCACTTATGTTATTCTTTCAGATATACACTCGCTCAGTGATCGAGCCGCTCCCTCCTCCTCCAACCAAAGATGCTGCGACCTCCCCCATCTCTCAGCCAATGGCTGCCGCCGCAGCCGTCACCCCTGCCCCACCTGCAGAAGGAGCTCCCAGTAGCCCTCCCACTGCCAGCCCCGCCCCTGGGCCTTCTGTGCCCCGCCCCCAGGACAAAACCAGGAAGAAGAAGATGTCGGACGAGGAGATCCTGGAGAAACTACGTAAGGCTCATTCATACACTCAAATGCACTCTCAAACACGCAGAATTGATAGGAAAAGCTCACCTCATACCTTTCTAAAATGCTCAGATTATCTTTATATAGATGTGCTTTGCATTGTTTTTATATAACGTATATTCTATATTATACATATTTATATCACAGAAGAAATTTTTGAAGTCATTTTCCCTTTAAAAATCATATTACCAGTAGTTTAAATTGCATAAACGCAGGAACAAGCACACTATATGGCTGAAAGTATGTGGACATGCCTTTGTGGACTTTTAGTCTAGGTTGTTTTATATGGTTTGGCTGTAGGGAAATCTTAATGCTGCAGCTTTCAGTGTGCTTCAAACTTTGTGGCATCAGTTTGTGTTTGTCCATTTCCTGTTTCAACATGACAGTGGCACCGTGCACAAAGCAGCCCCATAAAGAAATGGTTTTCCCAGTTTCTCAACCATCATCACTGTTAGACCTCACTAATGCTCTGGTGTCTGAAAGGGAGACAATCCCTGCAGGAGGTTCAACATCTGGTGGAAAGACTGAAACCAGAAGAGAAATGTTCAGCTCCCACATGTGGGTGTGTAATGTTTGGGTGTTCACATACTTTTGTACATATAGTGTATGTAATGATGTATGAAAGTGAGCAGTGAGAATGAATGTAACGATGATCATCCACACCACCGAGTCTTAAGGTTAGTTAGCACGAGTTACCTTTTAGCTTCAGAGAACAATTCAGTGAGAGGCTGTGAACCTCTTTCTCTGAAAAACTACGTTTGTGTGGTAAAAAGGGGGAAAATGAAGCACTGCTCAGATTTCACGTGTAGAAATAATATCTGCAGGTCCCCTCTGGAAAATATATCTGAAGCTGAGCGAAGCAGTGGCTCCACTTGGAACAAAGTTAAACTGTCCTAAGGCTGATGTCAAAGTCCAAGATGCTCCACTGATAAATGCAAAACCTTTATAAGGACATAAGGAGATTAAAACCAGTGAGCTGTGACCACTTACGAGGCCCCCAGAGTTGTGAATAATGTGGTTTTAATCTTACTGGGTATATGTATTAATAAGACAGTGCCTTTATTTTCTTTTAAAAGACTCTGACAGTCTAACTTTTCAAGCTCATCCTTTTCTTTTAAGAAAGGTCTAAACTGCACAGGCCTAATATTCTTATATATCGATATTATATAATATTATATCTCCTGTGATTTGTAATTAGTTTGTCTATAAATAGAAATCGTCATCCCATGTCTATGTCTCTGTAAAGTAAAAAATATGATGCTGTTTTTACCTGCTACAGTTCAGTGAGGACAGAGTCTCCCGAGTGCTAATTTTAGTCTCATTTACACTCTCCTTTTTGACAGGCAGTTTCATCACCTTCTCCTTATATGCACACACACACAGTTTCTCTCACAGAGCAGGGTTTGAATTTATTTTAGGCTCAAGTTGGTCAGGCTGGTGGTGATGGTTTTTTTTTAAACAGTATTTTATTATTTGTTTTAACAAGCAACTCACAAAACATAGTTCCTTACAAGTAAGACACTACTAAATATGAAATTAGAATATATGAGAAACAAATAATTTCTCATGGTTAATAGTTGGGAGGGTATTTTACTAATTACATGAGCTTCTTCCATAATACTGTGCCTGTTATTTCTTTAGTCTTCCACATCATGATGAAAATAATGGGTATTAAAAATATAGCACACAGATTGCTATAGTGTTCTGTGTTTGCCAATGTTAGTGAGGCTTGTTACATAACGTTATCACATCCCACTAACAAAAGAAACAGTGTCTCAAAGTGTCCAAATAATCCTGTTAAAACTTTAGTTTATTGAAGTGTTAAGTCTCAGTCTGTCACGTTTCCAACATGGTGGCCTGACACTCAATGAAAGAGCTGTGTTGACTTGCTCTGCCACAGCTAACAGATGCTAACAGGATGGTGGTTTTGTTTTCTCAGAAATGAACCACAGATATAAAACTATTTCAATTGTCCTCAGTGGTTTGTTGCACCGACCGCAGGGAACCCTCAGCCTTTTTTTCTTGAAGCTCCACTCCGCTAACTGTAGCAGTTAACATGAAACAGATGTGAATATTTACAAGTCAAAGTTACACACACACACAGGTTATTTATTTATTTTTTTAACTTTAACTGCCTTGATTTAATGCCTTGAGATCAACCATGTAATACTACATCCATACATCCATCCATCGTCAACCGCTTATCCTGCGTACAGGGTCGCGGGGGGCTGGAGCCAATCCCAGCTGACATCGGGCGAATGGCGGGGTACAACCTGGACAGGTCGCCAGTCCATGTAATACTCCTTATTTTAAATTTAGAATGAAGTAAAAACAATTATCAGTATGAAGTATTCATAGTATTTTACTTTCAGCTGATTTTATAGCTATAAAAATATCTTAGTTATTAATACAAGCATGATTAAAGTCCAGATTTATCATGACATCCATGAGTCTTAAAATTGTTGAGTTTGTTGGAGTTTTACACCATGTGCCATGGTAGACTGGTGCAATAATACTTTATGATACTTTAAAAGCCCATACTTGCAGTATTGGAATGTTTAAAATATGCAAAATGATCAAATATTATAAATGTTGAATGCTCTTCTCCTAATGATATTTAAAGGTTATGTGTGTAAGTTTTAGTGGCATCTAGTGGTGAGGGTTGCGAATTGCACCTTCCCTCCCCTATCCAAGCGAGTAGTATAGCTACGGTGCCTGGGACAGGACAAAGATATCATCTATGAGATAGCATAGAGTTACCAGTCAAGAAATTAGGTTTCTTTAGATAGATATATTAAGAAATTGTATTTACTTAATTATTCAGTTTTATATTATTATTATTACTTTTTCATTAATAAACAACAGCCACATCAAGAAATTAAGTGCTACAGGATGCTTTTAGATAAGCATGCAAATATTACCAAAATGTCTGTTTTTTTTTTTTTGTTTTTTTTTTTAAATACAACAGAAACACAAAGTAGTACTGACAGCCTTAATTTCAGCTTGTAGTAAAACGGTGCAACGTTTTTAATGGGCATTTAGCATGTGAAAGTACAAATTACACATTTGTGTGCACAGTGACGAAGCAATATCCTATAATAATATAATGCAAATTCGGAAAGTATTCATTATTGGTCACTTGATAGGCACACGGTCTTGTTATAGATCACCATAAGCAGTAAAAAGAAATGCATGTATTTTTGTCACCAGGACAGTAAAATGTGAAGTTTAGCTGCTGATCTGAGCTTCCATGCTGTTACCGTTTTATTGACAATAATATTCATCAGCTGTTTGAGTCACGAAGGTAACGGCACATTTCTGTCCATGTATCAAAGCCATAACAGAGCGCTGGAGCATAACTACATGAAATTACAATCCAAATACATATTTTTTTCTACCAGCGCAGTATAGGTTTAGCTGGCTGATCTGAGCTTTGATGCTGGAAGCTGCCTTTTATTGCCAATTAGTGATCAGCTGATTGTCTCAGGAACATAAGGTACAAAGCCAAAACAGAGCTCTGGAGAGAGAGAGTAACTACATATTTTACACCACAAGCCAAAGCCAGCGGTGAAGAATAAACCAATCAAACTAAGCTTACATGATTTTTCTACCAGGGCAGTAAAAGTTTAGCTGGCTGATGCTTCCGTGCTCTAAGCTAACGTTCCGGTTTTATTGCCAATTAACGTTACTGATCAGCTGATTGTCTCGCTAATGTAAGCAGCAAAGCCAACCCACAGGCTGGAGAATAAGTAGGCGACATGAAATTAATCCAACTACATATTTCACACACCTCACGTCTCTCTGTGATTATGGCCAGCTTTAAGCTAAAGCTATCAAACAACAGTTTACATTTGCATCGCTAAAGTCTGACAAACTGAATTACCTGTCCAGCAGAAAACAGACAACTTCAGCTCCGCTTTGAAAACATCTGTCCCACATTATAGCCTTCCATCTGGGAAAATCCACAACATCCGTGATTTCTGCTGTCAGCTGTTTGTATCTGTCCCGACATTATTCACTCTTCTTCTTTGTACGTATTCAATGTAGTGACAGGCGTCTACACTACCGGAATTATACAAGCAAAAGAAGAAAGCTGTGATGACGAAACGCGCTCTGTAGCGCTGTTTGTTCGTTGTCGGCTATTGGAGAAACATGACGACAAATTACAGCGACCTCCATAGAAGGGGGTGCCCGCGGTTATATAGATAAAAATGGCTCATTCTAAAGTAATAAAAACATAATGGTTCATTATGTAAGGTCTTTATGCACCACTGAAAATATAGTTTTGGATCTTATATTGCATTTCTGTCAATAGATCCTCTGAAATATTAGACACTGGACCTTTTAAGATGTCAAGTTTTTCAACAACAAGTTGACAAGTCTTTTTTTTTTTAAGTTTGTATGTCTCAAAACTGTCCATAACGACACATTACAAATCATACCCTAAACTAAGAAAGTCCTGTACTTTTAATTCAAATTAAGTAATAATTAATTCTCCATAATTAAAGGTGATATCAGATTTTTTTTCAGCCTGTGATGTTTTAAAATCATGCCGTAGCCCAGAATTAAAGCAGATATTCAAAAGTACTTATTCCCCATATTTAAGTGTGTTGTTGTTTATTTGTAACTCTTGATATATTTTTTTAAATCATGCCCCACGCCTGTCCAGATGTGCTCAGATCTCCCTCTGCTGGTAAGACTAGGATACTGCCTCTCTGTCTGTCTGTCTCTCTGATTGACAGACCTGATATCCACTGTCCCCGCCCCAACTGTCCAATCCTAGCGTCTGATTGGTCGTCCTCTCTTTCCATCATCCAGTCTCCTACGTTACCAAATGACTCCAAGTTTTGTCCTTTAATCACTTTCCTACTGTGGACTCTGATTACTGAACTGCAGACAGAGCTGCTTCAGCTCTTTTCTGTCTTTCTTTTGTTTGTTGTGCGTTCTTTCTTTCTTACCTGATGATTTTTATTTTCTTTCTTTTTCTTTTGTTTTTTTGCATTCTTTCTTTCTTCCTTTCTTTCTTTATCATGTAGCACTTTGGGATTTGCTTAAATAAAGTACATTACAAATAAAATTTATTATTATTTATTATTATTCTATTTCCATTTCACTATCTTTCTAACTCATTTCTTTCTTTAGTTTTGGTTCTTTCTTGATTTATTTTTTTTTTCTTTCTTTTCTGTCTTTCTATTTCCATTTTACTATCATTCTTCCTCCTTTCTTTAGTTTTTGTGATTTCTTTTTCTTTGTTCTTTCTTTCCTTCATGTCTTGCTTTCTCTTCTCTCTCCTTTTTTCTTTCTTTCTTTCTTTCTTTCTTTCTATTTTCATTTCACTATCATTCTTCTTTTCTTTCTTTTGTTCTGTGCCTTCTTTCTTTCTATTTTCTTTTCTCCATAGCCTATTTCTTCCTCCTTTCTTTTGTTTGTTTTTCATCCTTTTTTTTCTTTTTTGATTCTTTTCCTCATCATGTCTTTCCTTCTGTGCAGACTTACTGATTCAGATGGCTCTGTATCAGTTTTACTTTTCATTTATTCTTCTTTATCATCTTTTCCTATTCCGAATCCTGTTTTTAAAACCTTTTCTTTACATCTCCATTTAGTTTTTTGTCTCATCCTTCGTTCCTTCTCTCATCTTTTCTCTTCTGTCGTTCCTCTCTTCTCTCTGCCAGTCAGCATGCTGTGTTGACCTAAGTGTGATGAACATAGAGTAGAATTTGAATGGATAGAAAGACACCTGACTGATTGATATCCATTCAAATTCAGTGGTACTGTAAAATGAACATATGAATACCATTCAGCTGTGGATTACAGGGCCAGGTTTACTTTGTGTTGAGCCATATACATTGCTGTTTGTTTTGATCAACCAATAAGTGAATTGTTGTTTTCTTTTTTTCTCTTTCTTTAACTCAGGGACGATCGTAAGTGTGGGAGACCCCAAGAAGAAATATACACGCTTTGAGAAAATTGGACAGGGGTAAGTCATAAATATACTGTGGCTGAGTTGACCTGTCAAGTCTCTTGTGATTGGTTCACTCACTGAATGCAAATGTGCATTATGTAAGTGTAGCGCCACATTACGTCCATACAATCTCCAATTCCCCAACATAAAACATATTCAAAAGAAACTGCATGTGTGAAACCTGTCAGGCCTCTAGGCGTTACTGACGGGGTTTCTACAAGCAAAACATAAATATTTTAAAATTTTGCTAAACCCAGACTTACTTTTAACACTGTTTTTCAGGTAAGTCTTTTGGATCAAGTACAAGTCACGTTTCAAGTCAAGAGATGTCACTTATACTGTACTGTGTCAAAACACACATTAAGGTTTGTTTTATGTGGCAAACTCCCAGATGAGTTTATGTACATCACTACTGCTGGTGTAATTGAGAGTGCTGTCCATATATATATTGAGTAAACAATGAACCAACCCCTAAAATGTCAGACATGTACAGATTTAGAAGTATTAAGATTGACAAGCAAAGTAACTGTATGACTGATGGGGGGGAGTCACATAAAAATTCTTTAGTCCTATCCAAAGCCCTGAAAGGTGTCTTGTAATTAGTTGAATGCCCACACAGGCTATAGTGTGGTGTATTCAACTTGACTAATATGGCTGAAGTTCAGTTAGGTGTGCTTCATTATTTTGTGAGAAGGGTTTTCGCTGCTACTTAAGGGTGTGTTACCTCACGTGACATTTGAAAAATGATCTTTTTCATCCAGGAAAGAAATGATGACATACTGAAATTTTTTAAAAGAGAGCTTCTCTTCACTTAATCACTTCACTTAATTTAACTATGACTTTCTTGATATAGGCATGAAGCTCTTGCTGCACTTTGCTTTGAACTTATGCACTGCTGCACTTCTATTAAAATACTGTATTCAACTTGATTGATCTAATGGGTCTATTGTACTATATCTATTTATTTAACTTGTACATCTTATTTTCCATTAATAATGGCATTCTTCCCGTGTTTTTATGTGAAGCACTTGTAATGTAATTTCATATATGACAGGTGCTATACAATTAAAGTTTGTTAATATTAGTATTACTATTATTATTAATGTACAATGTGTAACTGGAGCTCTGCTGTCTGTTTTCAGGGCATCTGGAACGGTGTACACGGCTATAGACATCGCAACAGGACAGGAGGTCGGTTTGCTTTATCATCCTCCATATTTCCCTACTTTCTACATTTCTCTTGTTTTCCATTCTCCTTCAGTTTACAGCTAGCCACACGCCTTTTTACAAAGAGAATATTAACAGCGCTAAAAATACATGTTTGTGATGTAAAATCAACTGGCACACTGAAAGGAAACCCCGCTCTCACAGGTCACCACTTTTCTGGGTGCCCTTTGGCCATTATGACTCGGATACCTCTTAGACGACCCCTGATAACAACCTAGTTTTAATAATAGGTACTGGCCTGATCTTCTGTATTAAATTTCAAAAAGCTTGCTAGTCAACCCCTTTCTTCCTCTCACTGGCAGGTTTCAGAGAGTGGGGTACTAACATTATCTGAAATGCTGCCAGCTTGCTGTTTATCTGTATTGAGGTGTGTAGGTGTAGGCAGTGTAGATGTTAAAGTAAAAGAATACTAACTTACCAGTCTGGAAGAGTAGGAAGAAAATTAAGACAAAAAGAGACTGTAGTTTCTTAAGGTTTGCACTTACCTAAACTTATTTATTTTTTAAAAAAATGCAACAAAAAGAAGCCCCCAAAAGTTCCCCTTTTTTTGTTTTTAGCTCTAGGGTCAGCAACTTGAATGACTGATCGGAAGGAAGGACCTCACCTCTTTTCCAAGCATTCATTGGCTGCCAGAACTCAGCCATCAGATTAATTGGTTTTTACATTCTCACCTCATATCCTTCCTTTTTAATAGCGTAAACTTACTGCCGGTAGTTGCAACACCCCTTTGCTCTAGTCCCAAATTAACAATAAAAAAAATATAAAGTAAAATAATAAAACATATAATGTAGATTCAACAAACGATGATTGTGTATTCTTTTCTCATTTCCAGTGCATAAAGATCACATATACTGAGAAATGAGCATTTCTTCTCTAATACATCTTAAATGCATCACACAAATGAAAATCACACACAAAATGCCAAAAAAAAGACATCAAACACGGGTTGTCACTATTTTTTTTACAAAGAAAAACCCTCCCTCTGTTCTTTTAATGTCAAAATGATGCTTTCATTTTCACAATGGCTGATGGCGTATAGGCAAATAGCGCCTTCTCTCCTGATTAAAATGATTAACTCGTTGTCATCATGGAATGCATCTAGGAGACGTACTTACAGAAGTGTTAAAGTTTACTGAAAATTTATATTTACATAAAAAATTATAAGAGGTCCTGACCTTCCCCTCTATCACACCTTTTTTCACACCTCCCCTCATGTGCGCAAGATACATACATGTGTCATCAGGGACACTTTACCTTGTGGTTTAATTTACAGCAAAAAACCTTAGCTTCCTCTTTACTGGAAACTAGCATTATTTTGAGACTTGCACTGACGCTGAGTATGTCTAACCATACACAGACAAAGGTCTCTTAAGGCAAAGATAAGGTCAGGCACAAGAAAGATATTGGACTTATTAAAGAATTAAATACAGTATCTCAACTTAAACACACATCCTGTAATTTTATGGCAATCCTTCCCATCATTTTTAAGATATTATGTCTGGACAAAAATGGTGGACCAACAGACAAACCACAGGGATTTGCTACTGAAATTGCTAAATAAAAAGCTCCTGAAAAACTAAAGCTCCCACAGAGAAACACTATTAAAGGTCGAAGAGGACATAAAGGGAAAATAAAGTCCGTACCTGGATGATTTAGATGACTGTACACACAAAATGTTCACTCAGTTTTTGTTTAAAGTTAAACCATGATTCTGAGTGAGTCAGACTAAAGAGTTTAAATGGCAAATTTAGGGAAATGTCTTTGTTAGAGTTAGTAGGGGTTAGGAAAGATGCTAGGTGTTAAAGGCAGAACAGGAAGTTTAAAGGAAACGTAGGTTCATCCGGGTAAAATGAAGCGAAGACAACGAGAGATTAAGGGGAGAGAGCAGCGAGTTCAGATGGAGTTTGCACAGTGAGGACATTGTGGCAGTAAACTGGATTTAAGTCTGGCTTCATTAGCGGTGACTTCCAAGTTAATTTTAAAGGAGCTCAGCTCGTCTGTCATGCTGATCTTCCTCAGTTTCACTCGCTGAGGATTAGTCTGTGTGCTTGTTTTAAACGTCTGCCTACAGCATTTTGGATTTAGATATTTTGCCCGTCAATGCCTTTTCTGGCTGTCTTCAATTTCTTACCGTTTTACTTTTCATCCTTTTGTCTTTTATTCCCTGTCACATCATCTATTTCTTTTAATAAACCTGTCTGTCTTTACTTTATTGTGCTCCTCCCCACGTTCTCCAACCTCTCCACCGTTTTTCTTTTCATTTGCATGTGAATATATGTCAAATATTTCTCTTTTTCTCTCTCAGGTTGCCATTAAACAGATGAACCTGCAGCAGCAGCCAAAGAAGGAACTGATCATCAATGAGATTCTGGTGATGAGGGAAAATAAGAACCCAAACATAGTCAACTACTTGGACAGGTTAGAGACACGATCCCACACACCATCACTTCACAGCATCTCCTTTGTATTCATTCACTAGAAAATGTGACGTGTGGGTGAGAAAACAGAAGATGACATTAGCATTAAACTCTGTTTTCCAAATGTACTGGTCTCTTGGCTTTGCGGTTTTGCACACAGTTTTCTCCAGACAATCTGAACTATAAACACAAGAATTGAAAATGTGTAATCATGTGTAAACAATGCACATTTTATTTAGACACAGTGAGAAGTGAGATTTAAACACTATTTGAACAGCTTCTTCTTGAACAACAACATTGGAGCAGCTGGTGTATCTGTTTTCAGCGAAGACAAAAAAACTCACATTGTTTTCATGAAGAAAACAGTCGATACTCTGCCTTTTTCCATCATGCTGTGAGCAACCACAACCTGATTTCATTCTCCACACAGCAGCAGGACACAATAAAGGGAGTTTATTAGTGTGCTGAGGATTTAGAGGTGTCACCTGCAGCTCCTCACTGCTCCATAACTCCCTGCAGTGGTTAAACTCATCCACTGAAGAGAAAATGACAGAAATGACCATGTTGTTTTAGGTGAGCGAAGCCGTCCAGCAAATATACTCTCAATTTGATCCATCTTGCAATGTAAAAACAGTTTCTCTGTCTTAATAGAAAAGTAAATTTTTCCATTTCACGGATCTCTTTGGTGATTTCCAGCCTGTTCCCTGCTGTAGGACGATAAGTCTGCAACCATTTGCAATTGACTGCTTTTTTTGCTGTTGCAGTTAATATTCTCAGGGGGTATCTGTCATAATTTTCAGACATTATTATGACTGTTTATTACCATGTCGGCGTGCTTTCGTGACCTAAAACCTTACTGGTTTCTTCAACCAGTTAGCTGGAACATAGTCATGTTTTCACTTCTGTTGTATTACCCTAAAAATGAACAGCTCTCTTGAGGTTCAATGGACTGATCTATCTATCGATCTCTCTATTTCTCACTCTCCCTCTCTCACAATTTTTCTGTTTATATTCATGTTTTTATTTCACACTTGCTTTGGCAATGTTTTCCATGCCAGTAAAGCCCCATTGAATTGAACTAAGAAAGCGAGAGAGAGATTGATGCCTGCAGACAAACCTTTCTGGAGGCTGCAGCTTTAAATTTGGAGGATTATATTTGGTTTTGGCAGGTTCACACTCAGCTGAGATCCTTCTGTTCAGGTTGCCGTTCCGACAACAAAAAATGATTTAAATATAAATTAGCCAAAAGTGAAGTTCCACGACTTTTCTTAGAAACCTGGAAAACACCTCTGTGATGTGCCAGATGTTTCAGGAGCTGTGGAAACACTGTAGGTATTAGTGAGGAAACGCAACTGAGCTGTGAACTGGGAAGACTGACGCATGATGAGAGGCTATTCAGTGCTGCTGTTGTCAACCAACCCACTCGTCATGTAGTGGGGGGGGTTCTCATGGTTACCCGTTTGTCTTGAGAGATATTTAGGAGGCACATGCAAGACTGGTGATAATGCTGTCATCCCCATGGAAACAACAATTTCACGGTCACTGATTTACTGTTTCTGTCCAGCCAGTATATTTTATATCGTACCTCTGCTACTAATAATAAACTTTGTTTTGTTCTATAAATAAAGGTTGCAAAGTACTTGATAACATAAAATCAAGCTATGTTAGAGGCAAAATTACTAAGTGCTTTACAACATGAAGCAAAGAATAGTAAAAGCCTGAACCAACCAAAAAAAATCAAACAAGAATAAAAGCAGATGGGCTTAAACCGTGGTGGTTACAAACGACTAGAGAAAGTAAGAGCAAGCCAGATTAACTAAAATCAGGGTAATCTACACGGTAAAATGGAATCAGCCGCAGCTAACGAATCCTCTTAGACAAATTGTTCCAAATCCTCGGGGCTGACAAGAAAAGGCCAATAAAACTGACTTAAATATAAAAGTGAATAATAATATTAGAGGACAAATTCACAAACAGAAAAACATACAAATCCCTCCATTGAATTTCCTGTAGAGCAGCTGGAGTTTCCTCTGGTTCTAAAAAACATTTCCTGTCTTCCTATATCGTAAATATATATACCTGCATATATTGATATTTGCACAGTTACCTGGTGGGTGACGAGCTGTGGGTGGTGATGGAGTACCTGGCCGGAGGTTCCCTGACTGACGTCGTAACAGAAACTTGCATGGATGAAGCCCAGATAGCTGCTGTGTGCAGAGAGGTAAGAGACGTGAGGCCCGCTCACTTTGACATCATCTCTCTTTCTCGGGAGCTGGATGATCTGCTAAAGATTGATCGTGGATTATTCAGAGTTTGTGACAAACTGAGACCATGACGCTGGGACATGTGGTTGATCTGTCTTGACCCCACTTGCAGCTCTGGTGTCAGATCTGTTGGACTCATCAATCAAATGTTTAGTAATTGGAAACAATGAGGGTCCCTTTTTTTAATATTAAAAATCATGCCTGATCTTAAAAACGGTGCTATTTACAGAATGTTGATAGAGGGAATACAAGAAAACATTCAGTAGATTTTGATACTGACTCTTCTGGATGGTTAAAGACGGACTAAACCTTTAATAGAATTATTACAGTAGGTTTAATGGTAATGGTGTCATAATGATGCATTATGTTTTGCTAAATATGGCGATGTCGATACATGAAGAAGTGTCTTAATGTGTCTCTGTGTCTCTTTCTCTCGGCCTCTCCAGTGTCTCCAGGCGTTGGAGTTCCTCCACTCGAACCAGGTCATCCATCGAGACATCAAGAGCGACAACATCCTGCTGGGCATGGACGGCTCTGTCAAACTCAGTATGTCCAACAACAGATTTGTCATTTCATTCTTTCAGTTTATTCATTCAGTGCATTTATTCCTTCTTTATTAACAGCACAGAGTGTTGTTGTTGTAGTTGCTCAGTGTGACCAGTGGGGGGAGCTCTCGTTGCACTCAGTGAACATGAGCCTTTATATTGTTATCTACAGTAGATTTATGAAACGTCATGTATAAATGTAAAAACTAAAGCTGTTTTCTAGGGGGCCAAATATTTGTGTTGGAGGGAGTTGGAGTAAATATATCACAGCTTTTTTCCACATCGAAGGTGTTGCTTGATTTTCTTTTGTTCATCTGAAGACAGAATTTCAAACATTGTGAACACATGGACTCATTTTGTCTTCTCTCCTCCTCCCAGCTGACTTTGGGTTCTGCGCCCAGATCACTCCGGAGCAGAGTAAACGCAGCACCATGGTCGGGACTCCATACTGGATGGCTCCAGAAGTCGTGACCCGTAAAGCTTACGGCCCCAAAGTGGACATCTGGTCCCTGGGCATCATGGCCATAGAGATGGTGGAGGGGGAGCCGCCTTACCTGAATGAAAATCCACTCAGGGTGAGATGTGCTGCAGGCTAACCAAGAGAGTCACTATAAAAGCTGATAAGCACGGCAAAAGATTGTTATTTTTTCTTATTTATTGTAAAAATAGTTTGACAGTAAATACCAACACAAATGCATTTGTTAAATATCATATTGCCTCGATATTAAGACGATAATTTATTTCTGGAAATAACATTTGAATGTTTGTGAACACCTTCACACAGGAGGTGAGAAGGATTTTGTGATTGGATCCCTGCTGATTTTTATTAGACAGTCACAGAATAGAAAACTTTCAGGTTCCAGCTAGAATCTGATTTCAACAACATTATTACCCCTTATGATAGACACAACTGGTCATAAAGACAGTACTGCTGTAACACCAGCTCCTACAGAGGGTGCTGCATTATGAACTGTTGCCTTAATGTTGCTAGGATAGCAAGTTTGTTCAACCTGCAGGAAGTTTTGACAGGACACGGAACGCTTTGTGCTGCCAGAGAAAATAAATTCCTGAAAGTGAAACGAGTCGCTGGAAGAAACAGACCAGCGATCAAGTCAAGCAGTCAAGAATTACTGCTGTTACACAACGTCATAATGAAGAGCTCAACAAGAATAACTGAAACACGCTAACTCTCACTGTTATCGCCTCAGCACTACAGTGGCTCATACAGAGACAGTAACATATTGGACACCACAGTTAGTTACTCAGAATAAAAAAAACATATTACTACAACATAAACAAGAGTAACTCAGATAAAATCAGACGAAGGATTTTAAAAGTTTCACGCTTCATGAGATTCTGACTAACATGCTGCTGGTGTGTTTTGCCTAGGCGCTGTATCTCATAGCTACCAACGGGACGCCGGAGCTGCAGAACCCGGAGAAACTGTCGACGACATTCAGAGACTTCCTGAACCGATGTCTGGAGATGGACGTGGAGAAGAGAGGGTCGGCTAAAGAGCTACTGCAGGTACTGTGTGTGTGTGTTTCATAGTCTGTACATTATAACATAATAACAAAATTGAAAAAGGAGGTGAATCCTGAAAGAAAAAAACATGTTCATTAAATAAATATTCATGAATAACTATGAATATAATACGCAGAATATTTATTATACCTCCCAGCCCTTCCCAACAGGTTACAACAATGGAAAATAACACACTTGGTCAATGCGTTTTGTTTCTAAATTTATTTAGAAAGTTTTGGAACATTGTTTATGTGTTCGTTGACTGTTTATTCATCTTGGATGGATGAACTGGATATTATCTATATCTTAATCCTATTTGTGTTCTTTGTGTTTATTGGTGTAACTATGTATTTATACTGCATTCACAGCTGAGTTTCTCTTGAAAAAGAGATTTTAGAAAGGAAAAATTAAAACAGAATAGAAGGAAAAGTAATTGACTAACAGAAGGATAGAGGCAACAGAAATTAGTCTGATGTACACATTGAAACAGTGTGTTGTTCCAGTTTCTTGGCTGGGTTTTTAATAATACTGTATACAAACAGTAGATCAGGTTTTTTTTTCAATACTAGACTGGGAAATGAGGCGGGCGCCGAGGCGGAGGAAGAAGATGGATCCTTTACTTAAGTTAAAGTGACAATACTGCAGTATAAAAATGCTTCAGTGCAATTTAAAATCCCGCATTGCAAATGTTACTTTAGTAAAAGTACGTAAGTGTTATTAGCAACATACTTAGAGTAGCAGAAGTAAATGGTAAATTTGGATGTTAGACGACAGGTTACTGGGCTGGTTAGTGACCACACAAGACGCAGAAACATCCATTTGCACTTGACTAACAATAAGCACTTTGTCTGTCAGCGGTGGTTTAGGAAATAAAAACTGAATCCAGCCCCAGTGCTTCCAGCTCACAGACAGTTGTGTAGGTGGAGAGACGTGGAGGTCGTGTTGAACTTAGCAGCAAAACAAGTTGTGTAACTGTTCTATGACTCAGAGCTCCGAGGTGATACTGGGACTTATAATGTTTCAGAAGGAGGTCTGTTTCAGACGTAATTCAATTTAATGGTTCCTTTGTAAGAGTGTGTGTACGTGGTTAGAGTCCTTGTCCCTGAAGTAACTGTTTAAAGGTGGATTCAATTCTGTGTGTGTGTGTGTGTGTGTTAAATAAGAGGTCTCATCTGGGATTATGTAGGCCTGTACATCACAGTTGTGCTTCAGGCCTCTGTGGTATTTCAGTCTAACATGACAAAGGGGGCTGCCATAGTTGCTTTAAAGGGGGGATCCACTGTTTTAAATCACAGACTGTATATAAATATAATAAGGGCATGTATCCAGGATATTTTGGCTTTATTTTGGTGCAGTGGGAGGAATTATATATACTGACAAAAACATTGGATTGTGGCTCTGTCAGAGATGATGATTATGTCAAAAAAAAAAAGTGTCTTTTTTTTGAGAATACATCACAAAAAAACAATAGGATTCAAGTCCAAGAAACTTTGCCTGAACACCCTGAAAACCTGACCACACTAACACAGTGCGACACCACCCCTGAGCTCTCATAGGCAACATTTTATAATGAAAAAAGGGGAGCTCCAACAATTTAGTACTGCACTTCCTTAATAAAAAGAAAAACATTTTAAAATTGTAGCAGCTGAGGCTGAAATATCTTGACTTCCAAAACACTGAATCCTACATTTCCCATACATGCAACTCAGTAGCATCTTTAATGAGTCCCCGTCTGCCTTTATAAATGACCTCCACGCCTGAAGTTTATAACGCAGGATTTCTGTTAAAAGCCTTAAACCCACACTCATCCATCATTTAAATTAATTATTAAAGAAGTCATAAAGAAACGTTAACATTATGTGATAATTAAACCACCAACATTATAAATTAGATTTTGCCAAGTCTTTTATTGGTTTTTGTGTAGTTTGTCTTTTTGTACCATTTGAACACGCTGAAGAGAGATTTCTACAGAAAGGTCATAACGCACATGAGGGTAGTCATTTATTTAATTAGATAATTTTTCCTGAATGATGAATCAACAGGTAAAACTGATTTTAACATCCTGAGAATCTGTTTCCTTTTTATCTATAGTGAATTAAAATATTTCTCTTTTTTTTTCTCCAACTCCCTTCCCTCCCTCCATTCTTCTTTTCCTTCCCTTTCTCCTCCCTGGACCTCTCCTCTTCCCTCCTCCCTCTCTCTCTCTTTCCCTTCTCCTCCTCTCTCAGCATCAGTTTCTGAAGATGGCGAAGCCTCTCTCCAGTCTGACTCCTCTCATTGTGGCTGCCAAGGAAGCTGCCAAGAACAACCGCTAGCTAGTTTTGCACTCATTATCTTGTCTCTCTATCCCTCTCTCTCTCTTTACCATCTTTCCATCCTCTCTCTTCTTCAATTTCAGTAGATGGGACGGCATTGATGGCTGCTGGCTTCAAATGCCTACAGTCCTTCCTTTCCCTCCGTTCTTCTTTTTGTCTTTTATAACCTGAACCAACTGCCCCCCCCCCCCCCCAACCCTCACAGGGAGAAAGAAGGGTGGTTTCTTCCTGTAACTTCTTTTTCGACACTCCACTGGACTCAGACAGGAAGCCGGGGGTTAACTGAATGACGTCATCAGCCGAGCTGTGATCAAGTGAAGTCATCGCTGACATAACCACCACCTCAGCCAGTATGAACAACCCAATATGAGAGAGAGAGAGTGTTTCAACAGAGCCCAAAGACTCATGGGAGTTTTTTAAAAATACATTTTGTTTTTCTACCTTGTCTGTAAAAGCCCCGAACCACAACAGCCAACCAGCACCCTCTGCTGCAGACTGTGTGTGTGTGTGAGCTTCCTGTCATGCGTCTATGGGTCTTAGTTCGACTTATCTTCTATGTAAAAGTGCATTTGTTGATTTTCATTTTATCACTCTCTTTTTCTAAAATAAGTGTGTGTGTGTGTGTACATGCGAGTGTGTGGATTGTGTGTATGTATTTTTGGTCATGGGGGGGATGTTGGCATATTAATTAAGTTGATTGTAGCGTTACGTTCTGTAGTTTTTGACACGGAGCAGGTGAGGTTTGGTACTTTATCGTGTCTGCGGTGTGAGCTGTAAGTTAGAGATTATTAATATTAATTATAATAAGGACATTATGGCGTGCTCAGAGCCATCGATGGACTAAGTTTGGCTATAAAAGGTTTTCCTGTTTTCAAAACAGCCATTTTGACTCCATGGTATCTTTCCAGGAGGAAAAGTGAACCAGTGAACTGGACTGTCATGTGGCAAAGAAAACGTAGTTGTTTACCCAAAATCCACTCTGCCAAACTCTCTCCATCTGCAGCTCTGGGGCTTCACTGTCTGCGGGCTCGATGCTGAGACTGTGAGGGAGAGAATGTGCATGTCAACAACCTTTTTTATACGGTACGTTTAAGACGGAGAAAAAATGATAATAAATGAGTTGTGATAATGTTGAAATGTAAAGTGACGATACATGAAGGATGCTTGTGTATGATGGGAAAGATCATATCTTAATCCTATTTTCAGAAGAAGACGGGGACAAATAAATGCTGCAATGGTGCAAAGCTATTGGATCCCCAGTAACCCGCTAAAAATAAGGTGTATATTTTACATGTAAAAAAAAAAAAAGCTGCGGTGACAAAAAAAAGACGACAACAATCTGTTTCATCTTTTGTTTACAGACTTTTTTTATAGTTGATCAATGTCAGAAAATGAGTTCAACACCTGTTTGGATTTTTTCCCGCTGAATTAAAGCAACAGTTTTTCTCGTCTGCAAAAAAAACAACTGACGGGTCACAGGTTCAAATCCCGCAAGAGCTAAAGTCTCCATCAGCTGCCACGGTTGTTCGCTCTGCATTTGAGCGTCAGATAAAGAAAACACCTGCAATGTAAATACCCACCAAACATCCATTCAAAACTCTCACTTTGGTTCCTTCTTACTTGTTTTTATTGTTTTTTTTAATCTAGTGTTGGTGTACCTCTGGCCTTAAACTGTTTCAAAGGTGCAAGACTACTTTAGTACCAGTCTGATGGCAACGATACACCGGCAACATTTTTAGGCAACAGTGAAAATTGTTGTCAACAACCGTGCTGCAATTACTTTGATTAATCTTTTTTAATCGATTCATCTTTAAATTTGTAAAAAAAAATCTTAACATTTTGAAAACCTGTTCATCACAATATCCCAGAGCCCAAGGTTATTTCTTCAAATGTCTTGTTCTGTGCAACCAACCCTTTCAAAACACAAAAATATTTGGTTAACAGTGATGAAATAAAATGATAAAAGCAGAGTGTTCAAAAAGTTCAAAAAGTAAATAATTAATCGATTATTAAAGAATTTGCAGATTTATTTTCTAATCAGCTGATAATTGCAGCACTGTAACAGTGAAAGGGATCGCTAAAATCACATGGTCATGATCATCATTGTGGTCACAGATTTGAACTCTGCAGCACCCAGTGTGAACAGTGCCTACTGAAGTGCCTTTGAGCAAGGCACTAAAGCGCACGGCTGCTTACACTGGCTGCAGTACAGAGGGTGAAAACACTAAACATGTATACACTGCCTGAAACTGTTGCCACTGTTGGAGTTTGTGTATCCTGGTCTGAACACTATTACTAGTAGTGACTATTCTGTTTGAATTTCTCTTGAGACCAGGATGGTCTGAACCAGGTGAACTCTGTGTGTAGGTTAAAGTTTAGGTGTCAATAAACACTCCTCAAAAGAGAAAGTAACACTAACAATCATAGACGTAAGAGCTGTCTGTCAATGAAAAACTACAGGAATGCTACTTTAAATGACCCCTTAAACGTTGGGTCACTTTTCCCATTTAATGCTGTTTTGATGGGATTGTATTAATGTTGTCTACCTACCAAGATGGATCGGACCAAACAATATTTAAGATTAATTCTCCAGTTTAATCTGCTGCGGTGTACCAGATGGGATGAGTTTCACAATGTTATGTTGGATAAATTGCCACTTAAATAAGTAGTTTTACATTTTAGGAAACATCATAGAATTATCATGTAACACGTGGGAGTCATTTCATTAGCACTGATGGAAAACAAGATAAATAGATGTCCTAATTCAATCCATACGGTTCCGTTGTGTTCAGTCGTATAAATCCGGTAGCTTTCCATTCGTAAGAGCTTGTTTACAGCGTCCCCTCTCCCAGTGGACAAGGAAATCTTTTTAATACCCCAGAGTTTCAGGCTAGAGGCCAATCCATGATTAGCAGTCACATAATGACGAACAATCGCTCAAGATTCTTAGTGCGAAAAGCCGTCTTATATAGCAATCCTCAGTTTTAGAGCTTGTTTAGTTTGGCCGACATACAACAGAACAGGTACCTTTCACTATATAGTGAGGTTCATAAAAGACTGGAAGTTTCTTTCACCTTTTTAGCTGCAAGACTTCTGCTTCATCTGCAAAGTTTCACTGAAAAAGAGTTGGTGGTTGCTCCTATGTAGGAGGGGTGGGGGCCATTTGTCCGTTGTCCCATGATCATCCTTTGCGACCATTTTATACCTGCCAAGAGAAACTACTGGTCCCGAAATAATATAAAAACCATCACATTCAGCGTTGATAAATCGGCCTCTGTGGGAAACAAACAGACTGCTGCTGACTCTTACAAATACTGCTGGACCTTAGAACAAGTAGAATGAATTAATTTGGTAAAGACTTATTTTACTGAAGAAGTGACCATCAACAAACAGGACACAGTTCTCTTATCAGCTTATAGGGGATTCAGGTCTAAATAAGGGTTCAGTCCAGGATGAGACGGTCAATGCAGGCTTAACTGCCCAGTGTATCAGAGCCATAATTTATCTGTTTATATATAATTTTCATGATTTGACACAACTCTGAAAAATTAAAAAAATAAAACTGTACAAAAACTGGATGTCTGGTCTTTCTTTTATTTTATTTTATTTTTTTTTAAAAGCGTTTCCTGAGCTCTTGGCAGGGAACAGGGAGCAAAAACTGATTGTCTCAAATTTTCAGCATTTTATAATTAAGGTTTGTTCCACACTTGCAAGTACACAATGTTTCCTAAACTAAGCTTTGCCTAAAATGTCACAGAGCCAAATCTGTACTGAGTGCAGCACTGTTACTGATAGTGCGCCTATCTAACTTGCAGTCAGGGCAAATAAGGGAAAATTTTTTTGTGCATCTTGGTAGCTCATTTTTATTTTATTTAAATGTTTATGTTTATTTATCAGGGACAATGCATAATATATGGGCTAATTCTCATCTGCAGTCCCTGGGCACGTTCCAGTTGTGGACAGGTTATTACGATAAAAGATTAATAATAAATCCAAACCTTACACTTTTTTATAAAAAGCTGACTTAAATCAAATCAAACTGACCACTTGTTAAACAAGACTCAAATGAGCCAGTCCTCCCAAAACAAAACAATTTTGGTGCAAGAGGGCACCAAAATGTTCAAAATATTTATTCAATAATGCCACAACTTGGATAAATGTTTCAGAAGAAACTAACTCAGGTGTAACTGGAAAAATTTCAGACTGCTCTTTTTGATTTTGTCCAGCTACAGGAAATATTATCCACCCCTCAAAACTGCACTGCACTGCACTATACGGACCATGTATAGCTTTTAATGGTAAGATACTAGAACACCAGTACTTATTCACTATTGCCTTGTGTGCTCTTCTAAAGTCCAGCGCATTGTTAGCCGAGTAGACTGACCACCAAATAATAATACTGAGAAGTTTTATTTATGATTTCCTAATAGTCTTGAAAACTCTAAAGCCTTTCTTTAAGTCAATTGTGTAATCGACTGTTCTTTGCCTGAGTCTGGGGCAGAAATGAGCCTTAAATCCGTCTGGCAGCGACGGCCGCCTGCAGCCGCCGTCCGTCTGGCTGTGAAATTAGATCCCGCCTGTTTTCTGTTTTTTTTTCTTTCTCCTTCTAATTAAAAGTGGTAATTACTGATTGCCTGCTTCCTTAGCTCCCCTTTCATCTGGAGGCTAATAGGGAATTCTTTTTTTAGATGGAAGTGAGGCTGTATTGCAGCACGGTTTTTAAAATAAGTACAGATCTGTATTTCCTTCAATCCTCTATCTCACACCGGTTTGTTATCCTCTTTTCTTGTGGCTGCATCCTTTTTATCCTCTCATCTCATTCCTTCAGCCAGATCCTTTCCGTTTTAATAAGTGAGATTTTCTGATTTATAAATGTCTGTTTTGTGGCTCAAATTCACAATTTCATTCAAACTATATCCAGGAATCACTTACACCCTGACCTCACCCATCCCCTCTCCCTCATCTCAGCCCTCCACCTCCTAATGTCCACAGTAAAGTGGACAGTCTGTCTGTGGCAGTAATCCTCCTTAAATCCTTCACACACGCTGCTGTCCCCACTCAAGTCTCAAGTGAGACTCCACAATCTTCTCCTGCTCTTCTTCCTTTGTCTGACTTAAACCGTTCATTTACATATTGATCAGATTTTAAAACTATACTACAGTAACAGTATTTAAATATTTAAAAGCAGTAGCCCCTCTGCAACCACTTCTGTCTTCTGGCTCAGTGCAGAAAACATTTTGTACATTAAAAGTCATCAGATTGCACATCGTAACTGTTGGATGCCAATCATTTTGGTAATGGAAGCATTAAATAGGATGTGTAATATTTGAAATTAGGGGTCAAACCGTTCAATTTTATTAAGTTGACAAATTGAGGTAGTTTTTTATGTTTCAGGTTGACTCTTGAGGCTAACTCTCAAAATGCATCTTCAGTCAATTTTTAGGGGCTACATATGTGATATCACGCTAACGTAGCAAAACAAGACAGGACAATACCATGTTGAGGAAAACATATTCTGTCTGTTGCAAGTTGCGACTCCTTCAGACTTCGACATTTTTCCTCGCTCTTTTAAAAAACACAAGCAACATTTTAATTATTTTGTATACAAATATAAGAAACATAAAGAAACTATACCAACATTACTGATGATTGTTAATAGACAAAATATTTGGTTAAAGTTGAGCATGAAGATGTAACAAAGACAGAAATGTAATTTCTTTGTTCAGCTCTGTCTCCATTGTCACCAGAGAGACCGAGCTCTTCTTTACCAACTCTAAATATCCTGCAGACAGAAAAAGTGACATAGGATTTCTGCTCTGTTTCTTTTTCATGGTAGAAACTCTCTGATCCTCTGCACTCTGTCTTCCTGCTTCCCTCATTAACTCTTAATTCGGTCCTTCCTCCCTCGTGCATTAAATATTCGGTCTCTCTCAGTGTATCTTCCTCTGCCGGTGGTGTATGTGTGGACAGGAATGAGGCTGGTTTCTGCTGAAGTGGCAGAGAGAGGAGGATCGACAGAGTGTGACTCATCAATGACAAGGACAAACAACCACAGAGGGTGAAACTGAATTGAAAACAAGACTGCGGTGAGAAAAGAGTGTGAAGTGACAAAAAAAGACAGATGTGACTTAAGAGGTAGGGGGATAGGTGGAGCAAAACAGGAAGGTTTAGAAAGGACTGAGAAAGAGAAAGATGTTTTTTAAGTGACAGGAGAAAGGAAAGGAGTATTTAAACAGGCTTGAAAAGAGTAATATCCAGAGAGTAATATTTTTTATTCACTATCTCAGTTTAGTGTATTAATATGCTAACATTTGCCAATTATAGCCAAAAACAATTAGTCATTAGCATTGCAGGTGCTTGGTCATAAATCAAAGTAGTAGACAAATTAAAACTATGGCGCCAGATGAAAAGTTGAATTAAATCACCAAAGTCATTACAATCATCTTGAGGAGATCATGGATGTCTGTATGAAAACGTATGACAATCCACCAAGTAATTGTCAAGATATTTCAGTCACAAATGTGAAACTCATGGTGGCGCTAGAGGAAAAGTTTGAGGATTATCAAATTCAGTAGAATTTCTCAGAGGACCATGAATATTGGTACCAAATATTATGGCAATCCACCCAGTAGTTGTATAGTAGTGGCTATTTCAGTCTGCACTAAAGTGATAGACATAAAGTCCAATACAATGCTTAGTATACAGTAATGTTTACGATGCAAACAAACATTAGACTTTGATGGTGTTCAGAGTATTGTGTCCACGCTGAAGTTTGTAGCCAAAGAATTGATTTTAATTTACCAGAATTACAAACAAAGGAGCCAATCAAAATAGCTTGCCACTGTCAGTTTCTTATACAGTATAAAGAAAACATGAAACAAACAAGCTTTGAGGAGAAGAACTCAGGTGTGGAGACTCAGAAGAATCGTGGTGGTTATTTTTTCAAAAGGCAGGTAGAACGAACAGAGGCGGTTGTCTGCAAAGCAATAAACATCTGCGGAGTTGCTGAAGCAGTAAAAGCTAAAACCTGAGACAACCTGTAACATAAATGTTGAAGAGATGCAGCCACAGTAAACTGACTGCTGGTGAGTGAACTGAACAGAGAGATGTTTAAATGTGATAACACACGGGCTGCCACAGAAACAATGACTCATCAACTAGCAGCAGCGTATTAATGAACATGAACATTACATGATTGTTGTACATGTGATTCCGACACCATGGGTATTAATCTGCTGCTGTAACAGCCTCTTCTGGTTTCACGTTTTCCACCACATGTTGAACCTGCTGCAGGGATTTGATCCCATTCAGACAACAGAAGAACAGTGAGGTCTAACGGTGATGTACGGTGATCAGGACTGGCTCACAGTTGGTGTTCTAGTTCATCCCAAAGGTGTTTGATGGAGTTGAGGTCAGGGTTCTGTGCAGGCCAGTCAAGTGTTTCCACACCAAAAAAAATTTTTTTTGTGGAGCTGTTTATGCTCATTTAAGCATAAATTATCCAAATTTGAAGTCCCAAAATTAAAATTTATAAAAGAAAAATTGCACAGAAACAGGCTTCGTGATACTAAAATGCACATGAAGCATGTGTCCTTTACCTCCACTCAAGCTTTCGCTCCACTTGGGAAACTAAAACATCAGATCTGTGTAGAGCAATAATGAGACTCTAATCTTCCTCACATTAATACATGAAACTAATACATGAAAAGTTGTATTTCCGTTGCTTTTTCCACTTGTTTTAATCCATTTGAGGTTATTTTTCCTAGTTATGTCACCATTTTAAACTCTCTTCTACTACACTGATTTAAGGGCACCCAGCTGGAGAGTTGTGTTTATCTTGATGCATATTGGCGTAACTGTGGTGGAAGGAAAATGTACATTCATTGGCGTTTTCTTTTACTATTTTTTCTGGAATTTCAGTCAAAAATTGCACAAAATTTGTATGGAAACTTGACTATAGTCTTCTTAAAATAGGAAACGATCTCCTCCAAACTTTTCTCACAAAGTTGGAAGCACACTATCATCTACAATATCACTGTATGATGTAGCATTAAGATTTCCCTTTATTGGAATGGGCCTAGCTCACAGCCCCAGACAAAATATTTCGAGAGGTGTCCACATACTTTTGGCCACATAGTTAATCACTGACGCACATAAGCTCAGAGCCACAGACTCCAAACGTTGAATTTCAACTCTAAACCAAAGTCTTTGCTTTTGTGTGTTTGTATTATCATCACATCGTGAACACAAAAGTACATCCTGGCTTCTCAGGGTAGAGAGTGCATTCTCTAAAGAAAGAGAGAGAGAGAGACAGCAAAGGTTAGACTCAACGGTAGGTGGTGAATGATTACCATGTTCTCCCCTGTTGGTGTGTGACGTAAACGTAAAGAGGGAGACGCTGATAGAGGAACTGAAAGTGTGGGAAAGAAGAGCCAGCCTGTCTGTTTTTGAATCTCCTTGTGCGTGTGAGAGTGTGTGTCTTGATTCATCGTCAGTGTTACAGTCATGCAATGCACTCTGTGTGTGCGTGTGTGCTAATGTACCTTGGTGTTACAGTGGAGCCCCCTCCCCTCTTTTTTTTTTTTTTCTCCTTTATTGCTCACTGTTACATAACAGCCTCTGCTGCAGAGGAAGAGCACTGCAGAGGGTTCACACACACACACACACACAGATCTACATTCATTTTCGGGCATTTTTAAGCATTACTTGCTTAAACCTACCCTTAACCTTACCCTAACCTTAAAGCAAGTCTTTACCCTGAAATATTATGACGTTATGGGGACTTGCATTTTGTCCCCAATGTTAATGCCAGTCACCACGATGTGACCGTGTTTAAACAGATTTATGTCCCCACAACATGAGTTATACCTGCACCCACAGACGCACACATTCACTTTCAGTCAGTAAGGGGTAAACATTTTAAATGTGTATCTATTTACATTTTAATCATTTATTTGCTTGATAAACTCATTTTCTTTAATTACCACAATCAAGCACTATCAAGGAGGTCGAGTAAAGAGGAAAATAGTGAATTCAGTTCATTTTTATTTACTGCTTAGGTCTTATTTTCATATTTTTGTCATAATTTCCTTTTGCTTATGGTAACATTTAACTCTCCAGTTTCATTGCATAGACACAGCAACAACCTTAGATACAGCTTTGCACTGCAGAAAATTTCCCTCTTGACAAGTTATTTACTACTTTACTGGACAACAACTTAATCATTCAATCTCCTTGTTACGACCGGACCGTCCAGAATAGCAGGGAGTTTAAAACTGCTCTAATGGAAATTGCTGTAAAGATGTTCCCTGTGTATTTGCCGTGTCCTTGTATGTTCTGTCTAAAATTGAGCTCTGGAGAATAAAATGTCATTATAGTGAAAATAACAAGATCCAGGTTGTTGACAGGTTCCTTGTTATGACACTCACAAAACGCTCAATCAGAGGTGCATCTTAATCTCTAGCTGTATGGACTAGCTCCCCTTTCAGAATAATCAAGTCTGGTACATGTGAGCCTGATTTAATTTAGTCCTTTGTGCGGAAATATGTTGAGTGCTGCTGGCCAAACGTGTGTATATATATATATATATATATATCTTGGTTTAATGCTCCTCATGTGGGCAGCAGGGATCCTAATGGACTGTTCAATCACTCTGCATTACTGCAAGGGAGAGGGGTGAGGACAGGGGTTTAACGGAGGAGATGGTTGGGGAGTGTGCAGAGAATAATAAACATGAGGATACAAAGAGATTTAATTTTCCATTTGAACCTGTGGATGAAAAAAACAGAGGAGTGGGGAAGTGCTGAGCGATGAAGAGTTTTCAGTCCGCCTCTTCCTCTTTCTTCTGCGTACAGAATGAAGTATCATTTCATTTGAAAGGTGGGTTGAGCGCGAGAGAGGAATGTCATTTCATAGCGCACAACATCACTACATGCTGACTCACTGTAATCCAGTGTGAGCATCAGTTGAATGTCTAAAATGTCCAGAACCCAGGAGTAGCTGCAGGAGGTAAACAAGTTGTTTAGTTTCTCTCGTTTACCACAATGAAGGTGTGATGGAAATTTGATATTTTACTGTGTTTACCGTTTTACCTTGTATGCTTCATTATTATAGACCAGTGTTTCACTGTGTGGTTTTTGATTATTTTATTAGGTTACAGTTAGGTGAAGGTTCCCATGGGAAAGAAGCTCATTAGAGAGTATTCTTATCTGACTGTCCTTGATAGGCCTTCATCTCAGGCAGTTGGTCCCTACTCCCTTCCTCCCTAAGACAGCTGTATAATATAAAGTCACCTGTTTCTTCACCGGCTCTTGTTCTTACTGTTTACACTCTGTATGTCTGTCTGACCCTTTGCAAAGAATAAAAACCCTTAAAAGATGTGTGGATTGAACTCTTTATTTCAGAAGGACATATTTCCATTACAAAGGCAGGAGACTTTATAACATTGTGATACTTTCAAAGAAATCAAGGGTGCCCTTCAGGAAACGTGGATGTTCATCCACACTACAAAAATCAATGGCCCTACTGCTAAATTGTGTTGCTACTGACAGCTGGTAAGTAAAGTAGATCTACAACTTTGGTCCAGACTGAAATATCTGTGGTAGCAGTATTAGTTTTTACTGCTTCTGCAGTTCTCCAGATTTTCATTCTCTTTCAGTGTGGACACAATAACAAACACTGTTACAGTCTAATGCAGGCCAGTGTAACCCCCATGTCTTTGGGGATTTTTCACATTGGTGGAGATTTGTGGAGACGTTTGCATATTCCACCATTACAGTGTCGACTGAAATCTCTACACAGCTATACATAAGATAAGATAAGAAATACTTTATTGTCCCAGAAGGGAAATTTGTTTTGGTCCGTTCTGCAGCTTTACAAAGACAAAACACAAAATACAGAAATAAACATCGATCAACACATGCTCTCATATACATTTGACAGGTATCTAGTGAGCACATTAACTCCTTCTTCCAATGGCAGTTTTTGACTGAACAACCCTGTCGGCTGCATTCCCCGCAAATGTAGCACAACCCTTGCACAATGACATTTTGCACACCCCTAATAGCCTATGTGTAATAGCCAGCTATTGCCATGAATCCTAATAACTTTAGTGATCCTCTGACTTTTCATCTAGCGCTACCATCAGGTCCAAAATTTGGATTTGTCCAGAACTTTGGTTTGCAAAATATTTCAATCAGCCTCAGTTGTACTTCAGTTCAGTGCTAATTAGCAAACATGGTGACGGTGTAAAAAATGTACCTGTTTTTCAGTTCATTATGTCCTTGTGAGCATGTTAGCATGCTGATGTTAGCATTTATTTAAACAATGCAACATGAGTACGGCCTCACAGTGCTGCTAGCAGGGATGTAGACTGTTAGCCTTGTTCTTCTGTTTAATTAGCTTTAGCTCTGCTTTTTTGTTTTTAAATGCAGTTATGTGTTTTAGAGTAAGAATGAATTATTTTGGTGACGTTAGTGGGAATTATTAAGGTACAGTAACAATAGGTAGCTGGAAGGCTGGTGAGAGCACTTGGGATGCAGTAGTATGTTGTTGTAGTTGCTTTTCTGACTACAGTTTTGGCAGACACTTACTTATGAGGGTTTATGATGCTACACATGTTTAAAGGAAATGTTTGGGAAATGTTTTTTACCTTGATCTGTGTTGTGTCGACTGAGCTCTTTGGAGGCCACAGGTTCAGATGTAGTGCTACAAGGTGGTGTAAGTTTTGCGTGTCCATTATCTCAGAGACTGTTTTTGTGTTTGCACAGTGAACAGATGACTTTTACTGGCTCTCATCACTCATGGACGTTATAAAGCTGTGTGTGTAGCGTGTGTGTGTGTCCGTTGTAATTGCCATCGTTAATACAATAGGTGCAGGTAAGATACATTGGCAACTTATGTGTGTGTGTTGTGTGTGTGTGTGTGGGAGGCATCTCCTTCATAAAGGTTGCTGTCGTAATGACTCTGTTACCGTGGCGACCCATGCCTTGTTGACCAGATTCAACGCATTATGATAAAAGGTGCACCGAGTTGCCATGGCAACAATCTACGTAGGTGTTAAGCATAAGTAGAGAGACGGGACCCCTGTGACTCTGTGTGTTGATATCTGTGTGCACATCTCTTTGTTTACAGCCTGTGTGTGTGTGTGTGTGTGTGTGTAGATTGGCGCTCTTGACCTGAAACTTAAGGAGGTTTTATAATTGTGTCATTTCTTTCTGTGTTCTCTTGAGAAACACTTGATAACTTGCTGTGTGTCACTCTTTTAACCTTTATTCATTGGGGGAAATTTAACAGAGAGAGGATTCTTTTCCGACAGTTACTCCCCTTCACACCTGGGAGCTGCCCAGTTTAATTGGGCTTTGAGCTGCTCACATGGAGCAGCTTTGTGTCTTGTTCATTCAGATGTTCATTCTTGGAAACGCAGTTGACAAAACGAGGTCCATTGTAAAGCTTGTTTTCTTTCTAGACCCAAATTTGAACCAGTCCCGAGGCTACTCCTGTAACTGTGAGGAAACCCCACTGTTAGTTGAACATAATTTAATTATTTTAAATTATACATTACTGTCTCATAGCATGTTACTGAGAAGCAAGCAGAAAGATAATTAATTTTGTACATACCTGCCAGCATGTTGGATGTACCTGTGTTTGCAAATTACAGTACAGGGCTTAGGTGTGGTTAATAGCCTATATATGAAACTAAATGAAAAGTGCCCCAAGATTTGGCGCTATATAAATAAAATTTAATTGAATAGCTTTAGGCGGGACTTGAGCCTGAGAGGATGGCATTGTAAGGTTTTAACCCTAACCTGTTAAATATAATATACATCTGAAAAGAAATTAACTTTCTATCGATGTTTGCTTATGAGGGGTCCAAGCCTGCGAAGGGCTGGGAACCCGGTTCCCAGGACCAGCAGGGCTGGGAACCCTATTATAATCGTTAGGGTTTTTATTCTTCTTCTTCCATAAGTAAAAGTGATACTGCGGCCTAGACGGTAAGTGCTACAGACGCGACACTCATAGGATAGTGTTCAGGTCACCGCAATGACCTCAGGCACAAAAATACGCACAGTTCTAACTCTAGGGGGCGCCAAATGCAAGGTCATTGCCTTTGGGCTTGGAACTCCCGCATACAAAGGCGCATATCAAAAACCTTATATCCACGCGTTCGGGGATCCAGCTGAATCTCATGGCATAGGCCACGCCCAAACTTTTTTTTTGCTACATCGCGATAACAGAAAAACCTATTTTAATTAACTCCTCTGAAGTGGCAAGTCGGATCGACACCAAACTTGGCACGGATAATCTCTGGACCAAGCTGCTGAAAGTTTGTAGAGGAAATTTTGATCTACCACAAAATTTCCCAATTATAAGCTAACAAATGTTTGCAAAAAAATGCTAAAAACAGGAAGTGATGTCATATCTTAGGTTTGGAAAGGCTGATCTATGCCAAACTTGGGGACCTTATCTGTCATGTGGTGCAATTACCTCCTAGGTGGCGCTGTGTTAGAGCAATTATCAGTTCCTCTATAACCACAAGTTGCATTGACATGAAACTTCAGCCGAATTGTTCAGGATGGTCTCCTGACTCCAGGCACCAAAGTTCACCCTAATATGCCCATAGGTGGCGCTGTTATTGCAGATTAAAGACGTTTCAAAAAATCCCATTGACTTGCATTCATTTTATATCTCGATTACCACAAGACTGATTCATACCAAATTTGGGTCAATTGTTCCCCATGGGCCCCTGATGACACCTGAAAAATTTGGTGCAATTCGGCTTATAGGTGGTGCTATAATCCATGCTCATATAGCGTGGGAAAATCCTATTCATTTGAGTGGGATTTTGAAACAATGGACATTTTGATTCATAACTATGCGCTACCACATCATAAACCTGATATCTATGTGTTTGGGGATACTGCCAAGCCATACGGTATAGGACACACCTCTGTGCGATGACATTTTCATTTCGCAAGATCGTGAAAAATGAAAAACCTATTTTAATTGACTCCTCAGAACTGTTTTGAATTTTGATCCACAAAAAAATGTGCGAATTATATCATAACAATTGTTTATGCTGAACGCAAAAAACAGGACGTGATGCTGTATTAAGTTTGGGAAGTCTGATGTACACTAACATTGGGGACCTTATGTGGCATGTGCTGGAAGGCTTGGACCCCGCTTACAACTGCATTCAGTTCTAGTTTCGTATTTCAGTTTCACACTATGGCATTTAAAATTTATTCTTCAAATATTTGTTTAGATAAAAAAAAATACATTTGATTGCTAAAAAATAATCTTGTATTGTGTTGCCCTGGGTCCTGTCTGTGAGTACACAGTACTGTTCAATAGCCAGGAGAAATGGTGACCCAAACTACTAATATAGGACTGAGATAGTGTTTATAAAAACATATAAATAAAAGTATAATATATCACTCATTCAACTGTGTTATAAACATGTTTGTGTAAACTTGTACCTGCAGGCGTCACTATGTTCCCTGTGTGTAAATATGCTGTTACATGTGCAGAACTCAGAATTAAATTGTTTAAATAGCTCAGTTGCATTTACAAGTTGAAGATATTTCCTCCAGAAATAAATTATATTTCTCCGCATCAGAGTTTGTGGCTGTGTTCTGTATAGTGTTCATGTGAGTTTGGATGTGTGTGCTTCCTCAAACAGAAACTTAGTGTTACAGATAAGTTGGGTTTGTGAGAGGGATTGAAATTCGGGTCAGGCCCGGGCTGGCTGTGGTTATGTAATAATAACAGTATCCTGACATTTTGCTGTGTTTGGAAACATCTTCTGCTCTGTTGTCAACAGGGAGTTACCCCTGTTCTGCCTACTGGAATAGATTTGCTACCACAGCATCTTTGCTGATGTAAAACAGAGACACACAAATTCACCAGTACACACCGACAGGCTCATTTAATCAGGTTTGTTCATTCATTATGCACAGTTGTTGTTCTTTATATGATTAAATCCTGTTTTGATGCTGTGTCATGCACAGAATGGGTTTGCCATTACATAACAGAACTGATGTGAAATGAGAGACGGATAAATAAAAAAACCCAGTCATACTGTAATTGTTGTTGTGTTGCATTTTAAGATTATCTTGACTACAATCTTTCTACAAGTCTTGCCATGGATGAAGTATTCAGATCCTTTACTTAAGTAAAAGTACCACACTGGAAAAAAAACCCCACTGCATTGAAAATGTCAAAGTATGTAAGTATAAACAGGAAAATGTACTTAAAGTATTAAAAGTAAATGTGCTCAATGCAGAAAAATATCCCCTGTGACTGTTATACTATTATTATGTATTATATTATTAGAGTATTATTACTCATGCATTCATGTAAAAGCAAGATTTTACTGCTGTAGTTGTTGAGGTGGAGCTAATTTTTATATATTTTGCATTAGACTACTCAGATTATCTGCTGCTTTCTCCATTAATTGATTGATAGTCTGAAAATAGTGAGAAATGACGTTACAATTACCCAAAGTGACCTCTTCATAATGCTTGTTTTGTCCAACCAACAGTCCAAACTTCAACACTGTTAACACAACGTTCAAATAATTAAAATGATTTAAACAGAAAGCAGCAAATCTTCACATTTGTGAAGATGGAATGTTTTTACTGTTGGATAGTTTAATTTAAACAAAACATCATACTCTTCATATGTTTTGTGCGTAAAAAAGCTTAATTTGTAAAGTAACTAAGCTGTCAGATAAATGTAATGAAGTAAAAAGTACAACATTTACTTCTGAGATGTAGAAGTAGAAAGTGGCACGAAAAGAAAATACTTAAAAAGTAATAAAATAAAGTACAGGTACCTTAAATTTCTACTTAAGTATAGTACTTGATTAAATGTACTTAGTTAATGTCCACCACTGCTTGCCACATCCCTGCAGCTTGTGATGCACCATGATATAAAGAAACATTAAATCTAAAAATAACAAGATACGCAGATCAGTGTGTCAGGAACATGCCAGCATAACTCTTTTCGCATATACAATGTTTTTTCCCCACCATCCGAGGTCACAACACAGGAATACATTTCTTATTTTCTTTATATAAAAGTTTTTTAGATTGAATATGTAATGTTAAAATATGTTCTATAAACGATCTTTAAGCAAACACATGATACATGATATGCACTAGATATAGATGCAGACATACAGAAAAAGGATTTAAAGGAGAGGTTACCTGTTTTTCTTTATGTAGACTAAGTATGTACAAATATATCTTAGTCTACATTAAGAACTGTCTCGGACTAGACAGACACGGAGAACTGAGATATATTAAACTATGTTAGATTTGCGAACACTTTTTCTATTTGTGGAAATGGAAAAGGATGAATCAGAAGACAACAAATGTTTATCTTCATGAAATTGTCATTGAAAATAATCGTGAACTTCAAATACAGTAACATAAATGCATGTATAAGAACAACAACAACAAAAAAGAAAACATATTGCCAGGGAAATAAACAATAACATTACATAAACAAAGATTAGGAAAGAGTGTCATTCAGTAGAAATAGATTAGTATATAAAGAGGTAATTTAAATTAATAATAGTAAGATTATTAAAAGCATGTTTTTTAAATTTACAGTGTAACCTTAGAATTGCAACATAGCTGTAAAGTAAGTTTTCTATCTCTCCATTTCATTTTACATGGAATTTGCCCAAAATTGAATAGTGTTGATTTAAGAAGACTATTCTAATCTATTGTGTTGTTTTCAAACTAAATTGAAATATCACTACTGTGCAGTGTGACCATTTGACTGGTTTTTCATAAAGTCATGGAAATCATATTAAAATATTTTTTTATACATGCAATGAAAAATTAAGTGAAAATTATTATATAGTATAATTTGTTTCACAATTTCATTTATTTCATACAAAGTGAAGGATGAACAAGATATCGAAATATTTTAAATAAAAAAGTTTCAATACATTGTTGATAACTATATTGATTTTCTGATTTGTTTGTCCATCTGGTGGTTTTCTTCAGAGATCTTTATTAAATGTTAAACATGACATTTAGAATAACAAGATTTAAAATTAAAACATGGCTTTTATATATTTATTATTATTTATTTTTCTGTCTTTTCTGGGGGTCATTTGAAAAATAATTGGGGGAGACGTGGGTGGGCGCTAAGTGACGTAAGCAACAGGTTGCTTGGAGCCCCTCGCTGCCGCCTCGTGCCTGCGGTTCTCCTCCTCTCCTCATTTCGCCGATGCGCGTGCTGGTACTGTACGTCCCCAGTGTGTCCTCGCACGCACAGGCAGCAACAACACGGAGCTCGAGAGGAGGCTGCACTGCTGCACGAGACTGCTGCAGCATACAGCTCGTGCTTCAGTACGCATTAAAAAAAAAATAACTGAACTCAAAAAAATAAAAATAATTTAAAAGACGGAATAAACGGAAAGTCGAGCTGCAAACAAACGTCCTTTGGGTAAGAAAATGTTCATTTATTTCTCACGCGAATCATTGGGAGCACTTGAACGACCTTTCAATAGCATGTTGTATCAGTGATTGTTGTATGAACTAAATAACATATTGTCGGTTTTAGTGGGATGTTAAATCATTGCAAAGACAGCAGCTGCGTCTCAGTTTCACGGAGCCACTTCATGTTATAGCCAGCTGAACGATATTGCGCTGATTAATACAGAATCTGTTTTCTTCTGATGGGTAACCCCTTGTAGTTTCACATTTCTTGTACCTACATTTGGCTGTTTCATTGAAATATTGTCAAGATCAGGTGTTATCATTGCTATTATATCTCTTTAGACCTAAGACTTGTGATTTTGGTGTTTGTTTTTACCTCTTGGATTAAGTAGTCAGCTGAGGTGTTTTTCTAAGTATGAAGTATGTTTTATATTACAAATTAGAAGTGAAACGTTAAACAATTTGAGCAAGATTAGTTTATTTGTCTTGTCCTTGTATAGTTTGCCAGAGTACAATAACTGTTAGCAATTTTATTGGCTTTTTTATTTCAGTCCCAAAACATGAAGTATATTTCTTTATTAGGTTTTCAAGCAATTTGTTTTAATATGACTGTCTGCTGGTCACAGAGAGCATGTTAAGTCTTTTTCGCCATACCACTGAGGCTGCAGCCTGTCTCAGCAGCTGATGTACTCTCATATTGTTAATTATTCTGTCAGTGTTGAGCTCAAATGGCATTCCTTCTGCAGATGGTTGACTTCCTGACATCGTTGTGATTGATTGCGTTTGTTGCTGCGGCTATTTAACCGGTGACTGAATGGTGAACCACGTTTCTGTCAGTCTGCCTTATTGTTATCACATAAATCAATACACCACACACTGACAGAATCTCTGTCTAGGTTGAAGATGGCTAGTTATCCAGTAAGAATTATTAGTGGCAGGGCATCAGATACACATTTATGCGTTTATCACCCAGCCAAGGTCAGTTAGACCTACAGCTGTGTGAGGAATAATGGATGTGAAAGGGGGATTACAAGGTATGCTCCTGTTTTTATCACCACCATGGGGAGCAGAGATCAAGGGAAATCTCTGAGTTGTCCCAGCTTGTCATCAGGACAGATGCACACAGTAATGCTGTATGTGACGTGTATGCGAGACAGTTTGTTTACCCACAGCCATTTAATCACACTGACAAACTGGCAATACATCATTGGACATAATCAGTTGCTTCGTGTGGCCTCTAAAGTCAAGGTTTTGCAGGAAAGACATTTCTCCTGACCTGATGTTCGGTGAATTGACACCTCACTACAAAACCGTGTTGAAGTTGAGGTGAATATTAAAGAAATGATAGCTGATCAGAAAGGTACCATGTTGCAAGCAACACAATCTGTGTTGCATTCACTCAGGATACAAAAGGAGAAGTAAGGGAAGTGACACTCTGCTATTCTCATCGCCCACATAGTTGATGACGACGACTACTACTACTTGGATCTGCTTAGACTGACCGCAAAATCACATGGTGGCTTGTGGTATGCCACATATTTGTCCATTTCTGTTGTTGTCTATTGAAATATAGCTGCTGTTCTTCTGACTTATGGCACCTAAAAACATGATCATTTATGTTCCACTGTTACATACCGCTATCCACCGGCATGTACCGATTCTTACTGAGAGAAGCTGCTGTGGTAAGATAACATAACTGCTGTTGCAGGAAAAAAAAATTGACATTTTGATATTATGGCCTTGGCACATAGCTAATGTTAATGGTCAAACTCGCCCAAGGCCAAGAACACTATGCTAGTTGTGGCCTTGATACACGTTTTGTATGTAACCTGCCAGTGAAATTCACACCTGTAAGACATACTGTTAATGTGTGATTTGCCAGCCGGACAGCAGCAGCATACCACTCTCCATATACAAACAAAAGAGTGTCACGACAGCGATATGCCCGTTGAGAGTGTTATCTGCCTGTGTAAAAGTGGCATGCTGTTTATAAGTGGCACAAAGCAGTGACAAATATCAACAGGGTTACAATCGTCATATGTCAGGGGGAAGTGGTAAGTGAAGGATTTTCAAGTGGCAGATGCCAGTGGAATGGCAGAAGCATGCACATTCTCAGCAGTGACATGCCACTAAAACCGAGCAGCACACCATCACCCTTTTTGATTTCAATGTCTGCCTAAGCAACCATAAATCACAACATGAAATGACAGATGATGAAGAACAACTTTTGGTAAAGAAACGAGTCAAACCTGACAAATATCTTGAAGGGACACGGAGATGATACTTAAACCATTTCCAGGTAAAACCACAGGATTCAGGTGTCTGAAATATTACAGTAATTATTCGTCTTGGATATGCAACCTCGTCTGGCTCGTGATCCTGTAAAGTCCCAAAATTCCTATGGTTTTGAAGTTGTTTTTTTTTTGTTTGTGAGTAAAGCTCACTCCCAGACACGATGCACTGGCGACCGACGCTAGTGCCCATGGGTTTTAGTCTCCTCGCTAGCGTGTCCGCCTCCCTGAGGTCGCTGCTTTGAGTCAGGACTGTGCAGTACAACTCAGGGGGACCCTTACACCAGGTTTTATGTTACTGTTCATATTTACGTCCATTAGCCACAAAGTTGATGTTCACTTGTAAGCTATCAATAAGAAATGATGCCATTGTGTGTTTGCAATTAGAGTTTCATATAACAGCTACACACAAACACACCGTTCAGGAGCCGCACACCTGGAGACGACGTCATGTAAACACTCACATAGACAGCAGTGAGGCAGAGAGCGTCATCTCTAAAGCCCTGCAGTATAGCCGTCTGATACTAGATCTCTTCACAACTTGTCAGAGATAGTAGTGTTTGCTTTCTGCTGAGGCTCCCTGTGTTTCTGATGACGTCAGTGTTATTCCATCATTTCAGGGTACGGCACAGCAGACAATGGTGTCCAGGGATGCTTTAGTTTCCTCTTTTTAAAGACACAATGGCCTTATGCAAATGTAGACAAAGAGATCACCCTCGTTATCAAAAACAGAAGCTGAAATGCGAAAGTTAAGCTATTAATCATGAATATACAGTATCTGTTAAAGTATGTTCAGAAACTACAGCTTGAGCCTTTAAGTATGAGTCATCTGATGTTGTTCTGAAGTCTGTCATCTTTTAAAAAGTCCTGAGATTATTTTCATTTGCGCCTGTCATCTGTGCACCTGAATAAAACATTTCCACTCACCGGCCTGGGCTGATGCTTCTGTGCACACGACACAGTTTAAAAAAAAAACAAACAAAGAAATACAAAAAGGCGAACACGACATGGGGTTTGAATGGGGGGCTCCTCAGCTGTGAATTTGAATAATCAGCGTTTAAGTGAATTCTTGAATCTTTTTTTTTCTCTTTTTGTAAAATCATGTGATGAAAAATACAAAATGAAATCTGCAATATTCATACTGTGTTGTTGTTTGGGCCCACAGCTTTGGTTTTGTTGTCTGTTAGGTTTATATGGTTATAGCAGGCATGGAATATTAATTGTGAAGGGAACAAGTACAGCAGTGACTTTAGACTCTGTGCACAATGACTGTAAATGCAGCTAATGATGAACTGCCTATATTAGCGTTAATGCTGTCTCTGTGTTTATTGCTTTAGGAAATATAGCAATAACCATAATGATACAAAGAGAAATGTTGGCGTCAGTTGGTTTTGTGTGTCTCACATGTGCAGCACACCGGCTTGAGTTGATTGTCTTCCCAGAAGGCACCACATACTTCCCAGCACGTCAGGGGAATCAAATCGACAGCCTTCCAGGCCCAATCAGCTCTCTGGTCTTTCAGCGGACACATGTACAAAGGTTTAGTAGTAAGTGTTATTTTACCGTGACTGTTGTTTTTCCCAGAAGACAGTTAGTGAGGCAGATTTTGAGTCATACAGTTGGAATAAAAGTTCTCAGAATTCCCTTATGGATTATTTTTATAAAGTTCTTACTAAACCAGATTTTAATTTACTCTACAAGTTAATTAATTTGGTTTTATTACTGTAAATTAATATTCCCACAAGCTGACAGGGATCCCAGTCTAGCAGTAAAAAGCTATTAAATCATCCTCTGATATGGGTTATTTCCTTTGCACTGAGGCTGTGATGATGACAACATGTAACAAGCGGTTTAATGAATAAATTAATATATGTTGGTTGGCTGTTCATTAATCTGCCAAGTCTCATTAACATCGTTGCTGATACATGCTTCTTCATAAGGCGCGTATGTGTTTGTGTCTCTCTGCTGTCTGGTTTTGTGTTCAGACAGTGAAAAACTGATGCCAGAAGAGGACAAGCTGTTCATTACTGAGAAATTCTGACTGGACTGCGAGGGGAGGGGGGGAATATTATGAGAAGTCTGTGTGCCAATTTTGTTTATAGTTTGGTTTCAAAGGCAAATATTGCGTAAGTCATTGGTGTACCAAGTTGAAACATGACAGGCTGTCGTTACTGCTGTTTGGCTGTATGTTGAGATGTAGAAGCGAAGCAGCAGACTTCACCTGCAGTTCTTCTAAGAACTGCTAGATGTAATGCGAGAGAGTGTTTATCTATGCAGAAGGTCTTACCTTTCCTCTTTAACAAAGAGTCCTCTTTAATTCAGTACTTTCCTTTTTAGGCTTTCAATGGTTACTTTCATTTATTACAACATGTGTCCAACATGTAGTAATTTAGCAAACAACTTGGCAGAACGAACGTTAATGTTGGACGATTCTGCAAAATTGAGTTACTTTCAGTGACAATGTTTTTAAAAGATCAATGCCAATATTACATTGTTTGCTCCAACAATATTAGTGTGATATCAAAGCAATTAAAGGTGGTTAGGTTAAGATATGTGCTTTTACTCGTGATTACCAGTTTCATTCTTCCCATCAACATATGCCTGGCTGTTGTTGTTGTTGTTAGCTATGGTGTGATGCGTTTGGACAGTGACTTACTATCAAAGAGCTGATTGGTCTGGAGACAGAGGGCTGCATTGTTTTAATGCGTACTGTCTCCCCTGCGCGCGCGCTCTCTCTCTGTCTCTCTGTCTCTCTCTCTCTCTCTGTCTGTATCTTTTGCCTCCACGTTCAGTAGAAATATTATTTCTTCAGTGTTGTGTGTTTTGCTGCATAATATCTTACACTGAAAACTCTCACAGAGGAACACATATACACACTGAAACTAACTTGCGCTGTACAGGCAGCCTCCAGCACTGTGTATTCAGTATTCAGCTCTGTGATTGCGTTTTCCCTCACCACCGGCCCTCTGCTAGTTTAACCCAGGCACTCTGGGACCAATCACATTCAGCTTCATGATCTACTGCTGGGTATACATTTTCAAAGCAATATCCTGTTGAACTGTCTCATGTCTGTTGATCCACTTTAGTCCCACTAAAGGGCTTTTCACACTGTACTTAGCCCAGGGCTAAAAGGATAGTTCCTTCTTAACCCCAGGCGAAGAAAGCGTTTAACCTGGCACAATCGGGACACATTGCAAAGTGGGCTAACCCGGACTTTGGCCTAGGGTGAGCTGGCCCTGCTCTGTGCTAGTAGGAGTGCAGTGTGAATTGTATAGCCCTGCTCTTAGCTTAACCCTGGGTTGTATATGAAAAGGGACTATATGCAGTGTAAAAAGCACTTATGATGTATTTTTCAAATGTGTTTCACATTCATTTATTTCTTTCTCAGTGCTCACCTGCTTCACATTCGTACATCTAATTCTATATTTCCCCAAGGGGATCATTAAAGTTTGATCTAATCTTGTGCAGAATCACATCCTGAAACCATGGTCGTACAGCTCCACAGGAGCAGCAGGGATTAAGTGCCGGGTTTAAAGGGCACTCCACAAACTCTCTGGGGATTCAAACCTGTTTACCAGCAGTTACAAGCTGCTGCTGTCACTGTTGGAAGAAATACTGGTTTGCAGGAGTTGTAAAACTGCCAGTTTGGTGACGAACCGTGTTGTGTTCTTTACATCAGACGTCTTTCTGTCCGTCCACTGCCTAGTTAATATTGTTTGGTCGATTTACCTTTCAGTGTTTCCACATTATTGTTAACTTCCCTCCTTGTCCCGAGATGACTTCAGTGGGAGTAAGACTAAAATAAACACATTAGACTAAATAGATATGAGTATTGCTATAACATAACTTGCATACAAGAACACATGTCCAAACATATAAACACATCACTGAAGACACATGCATTATCATTGTCAGTTACTGTAATTTATTCCACATGGGCCAATTAAATATAATAGACACTACTCTTTCTATTACACACACATACTTCTCAGTTTATTATGTGTTTGTGTCAGTTGAAAACACCTTTAATAACTTGGTTAAACCTGAAGTAGAAATGAAATTTATTAGCTTTTTTAATAAACTAATATCTGTATTGTGGCACATTTACTGTGGCTGGAAACTCTCTTCTTACTCTGACGTTGTCCAGTGGGCCTATCCTATGAAGCAAGTTCAACATACCTAGGATATCTTTTCGTTATCCTGCTTCACTAACCCTAACAACCGCTATCAGGCTAAGCAGACACACGACGCAGGAAAAGGGAACCCAGGGTTTTCCAATCCAGCCATGAGCACTTTCACATAAAAAGGGCGGTGTTTGAAGTCGATGACCAATCGCAAACAAGAGAAAACACTATTAGACAAATATTAGACAAATACGAAGAAGTGAAGCATATAATCCAGGGTTAAAGCAACTCAGCTGCCACATGCGGGATGACAGAAAATAAGTGTAAGTTAACCGGCTTATAATATCACTGCCCATTATTAGGGCACGAGTATATCTGACTAGAATTACATTTGTGTGTTCGGTTAAATGAATGTGTTACTTAAGTGTATTCTTATGCCGTGTGTGACGATTTCATCTTTATTCTTTAGGCTTGGCTGTGTGACATTAATAGCCTTGGGCACGGAATAAGTGGTTGTTCAGCTCACTTTGAGGAACTTTAATACCAGAAACCTTTTATTTTATGCACTCAAATAGGTTCCAAACATTTTTGTAAATTAACTTCATAAAGCACCGAAACGAAAAATGAATTCATGCCATAATAAATGCTCATATAGTATCTCAGTAGGCAGTGGTTTTATAGTGTTGATGATCTCTTATCTCAGACATAACCTGCTCCGGAGCAGGTACACCTATATAATCTACTGCAATTCAAGACCTGCTGATTATGAGAGTAGATTTCAAGTTAAAAGGAGTGTCTTTTCTTTTTTTTCTTTTTTTTTCTATGATTTCTAAGCAGTGAAATATATTTTATCTGGCTGGTTTCAATAGAAGAAAAACATGTCAGAGTGCTGCAGTAGTCTAACCCTGGATATCCTCTTGGCTCCCTGTATGCTGTAAAAGAAGGGTTCATGTGAATAGGTCCCATATTTCCAGTTGTACTCAGTCCTGTCGGGTTATAATTTAATTCTCGGCTTGGACACGAGGCAGTCTGTGATCCTGTCAGATGTAATCGAGCCGAGCAGGCAAGTGAAACATGACAGATTGCTTACCCGTTCTTACCCAGCTTCCTCGGTTCGCCACATCAGCCAGAGGTGAAGATGTGAGAGTGCTCAGCTACAGCTCCGGTGACTTTTTGATGGCGGGTTTGTGGTGTTCAGACCCAGAACAGCAGAGTTGTTTTGGTGTGGCAGGTACCATTTAGAAAATAGAAAAGAACCATGTCCAGGTGACGGCTTGATTTTTTTGTTTTTAATTATGTAATTAAGTTTTGAAAAACTGACACATGGATTTGTGGTGGTCCATGTGGTTAGTTCAGCCTGCTGTTGGTGCTTTGCAGTTTTTAAAATGTTGAGTGACCAGAAAGCTGCTTCTGATGTTAAATTAAGTTGGCACTCGGGATCAACTATTAAAAATAATAATTAAAAAAACATTGACTTAAGTGGTGATAAATCTGGCATCTTGAAAGGTTGAATAGTTTCTTAGTTAATGATGAATTCTCCTTAACTACATCAGTAAATACGGCTTAGGATCATTAGATAATGAAACAGGAGTCTCAGACCTCAGTGCTCTGTTTAACCGGAACCTTTTAATTCTCCTTTTTGGCATCAGACAACAGACCTTGTTACCTTTCCAGGAGGAGTGTGCTTTCTGCATTGATGCTGTGGAAAGAAGAAAGACCCACTTGTACAAGCAGAGCAGCACATTTGTTTCAATGGGCATATCCCACCTGGAATAGATCCACAGTATGTGCAGATATTCTCCTAATTCTCCATACTGACTCCGGTTAAGTACAAGTGTACCTTTTTTTTTTTTAATGGTTGAGTCAAATTTAAAGACACAGATAAGTCTCAGAAACTCTGTATCCAACTGAATGTATGGAGTTAGTTGCTTACAATATATTTGACACTGAGCATAGTTAGTTCAAGTGTAAACCTGTTAGAGTAAAAGTCTTTGTTAGGTTAACCTAACATGATGTAAGGATAGATTATTCGGTTGACTTAGGGTTGGATCCCTCAATGATGAATTGCTTTTTTGTGTTTGGCCTAAATATTGTCGAGTCCTTATCTCAGCAGAGGAGAACGGCAGACTTTGTTCACTAAACACTTACTCAACAATCAGTCCTTTTTGGAAAAGTAGAACAAGGCTTTTGGAAACTGGAGCAGTCATGGAAAAAAAACACCCTATTCTTGTTTTCCTGGGTCAGGAGCAGAAAATGTAGACCTATGTTGCACCCTGTAACTAAAATATGCAAATGTTACCAACCAGTGATTATTTTTCATTGTTGTGGACGATGACATGCTGTTGCTTCTACTGGCCCTCAGGAAGATGTAAGATTTAGTTTTGTCTTGTAATCATATTCTGTTATCCATAGTAATTCTGTGTAATATTAAAGATAAAGTGTGGGTAGATTCCACCATAAGTCTTCAGGATAGATTCTGCCCTGAGTCTCTAGCTTGTATTCACTTAGCTCCTACTTTAAAACCAGAAAACCACTTGTGCTTTCAGTGATGAGATCAAATTTCACAATTAAAATGTCACAGGTTAGTTTGGTTCAAGTTTCATTCTGAAAGCGGATGTTTTGTAGACCTGCTGAAATAATCATTGTCTCGATTAATTGGTTAATTCTTTGGTCTTTAAATAGTCAAATTGTGAAAAATACTTCTCACAATTTCCTCTTCGATTTACCTAATTTCTTCAATGAACAGTCTAAAACCCAATGAGTTTCTGGCATTATCAGAATTGTTGCCGACAGATTTTCTGATTCAGCTCTAAAACAGTAAAAAAATAAATAAATAAGACTGTGCACTTAATGCTTATTGTTTAAATGGAACTCAGTACCACAATCAGTCAATCATAACACAATGTAATTCTTAACTATTGTAGAAATGTGTTGTGTTAGATTTTCTTTAAATTTAAGGATGGCTAATAACATCAGACAAAGGGACTGCCGATGAAAACTAGCCTGTGGCTAACTCGGGTACATTTACATTTTTTTTTTTGAATGTTGATGAATGTGCATTGTCCCTTTTCAAAAAAGCAAATTGAATTTGAATTGGTTCAGTGGTGGCGTATAACACTGTGGGGATGCACATCACAGGTGGTGGTCTAGATATCAACACTTACCCTTTAATGACCTCCACATGACAGACGAAATAAAGCCTTAAAGGCACTTGATATGCTGTCAATGGCATCATGATAACTTGTTGTTTGTTCATAACTGTGCCAATGATTTTCAGATGTGTGTGTGCCTGTGTTTGCGTATGTACCTTAGGTTATTAAGTTAATGTCGTCTTGTCAGAAAGAGGCACACACTGTTTGGCAGGCTTCCCATTTCTTCTGTCGGTGTGATGTACCAGAGGACATCCCACGCTGGGATCAGAGCAGAGCTGTCTGTCTGATTCTGTGTCAAACATCGACTCTTACCTGCGTCATGTCTCTCCTGTGGTGCAGCAATGGTTCAGGGGTTACAGCTGTAAGGTCGCAGCTTCAAGGACCAGCATTGTTTCTTTTGCTCTGTGTGTTTGCTTGGGTTTTCTCCCACCGCTCAAACTGTGCACATAAGTGTGAATGTAATCGTCTGTCTGTCTATTTATCGTATGCAAGGTTTTCCACAGCGTATTGTAGCGGAGGCAAGTCACCTGGTCTGAAATAAAGACTACTCCCCATGACCACAACCCCTGTGGTTAGTTTAGCTGACCATACCACTCTGCTAGATGCACAGTGCAGGTGCAGAATGTTTTGAGTATCTGTGGGGACATGCTGAATTTCCGCAGCTGTCGGAGGTGATAAAGGCCCTGTGGTGCTTTTTTTTGATCAGGATGTTTGTGTGGACAGATCAGTCAGGTCCTTGATGGTGTGGACCTCGAGGCACTAGTACTGGTTTACCCTCTCCACTGTGGTCTTGTTGATCTTGAGAGGGGGGTGTACTTTAGGCTTGGGTGGTATGTAGTTGCTGGGCAGTAAAACAATAATGATAATTATCGCAATATAACAAATGTTCAATAAGATCTAATTCATTTAAATCAGGAATGAATTAGCACTTAATGTTTCTATTTAGATATTTATTTTCTTGAGTAAAAGTGATTTTACCTAATTTTACTCATGCGTATTTGTTAAAAAAAGATTGTTCTACCTCAGATTTGTGATGTGATCCACAGTTTGGCATCAAGTGTTTATTCTGAACATCAAGAAAAGTTTAAAACCACAATTATTTCTTCAACTTTCACTCAGGAGCAAAAATCAGCCTTTAAACTTGAAAGAAATAATGATTTGACATTTATCGTGATAATTATTGATATCGAATGATGTGAAATGTTTTACCGTGATAACATTTTTGTATCATATATCGCCCAGCCTTCATACGTTTTCAACATTTCACTGTAGAATATGGTGTATGACTTTATTTGTGTGACAAACACCACTACACCTTGTTGGCTGACTCACCTTTATAATTGGAACTAAACCCAAAATACTCCCAAACAGGTGCAGAGGCATTTCTTTTTTACCAGTATTTTTTTCTGGGGGGGTTAGACCATTGGAATTTCTAAATACCGTAGTATACTGTAATACCGCCCGAGCCTAGTGTAGTTCCTCTTCCACTGCTTCCTTAAATCAGCTTCTTGGTTTTGCTGACATTCAGTTAGAGGCAGTTCTCCTGACACCTCTTCACCGTAGTTTACTGCACTGTTCATCAGAGCAGCATGTTGCAATACTGTAGAAAAAGGAAACCTTAAGAGTTTTTAGAAGATAGCTCAATCAGTTACAATCATGGACCCTGTCATGGTCTTTCCAGTACAGTTTGCAGGCTGGCAGACAGTTTGAGAAAATGAAACTCTGCAGAGGCCCATTATTTCTGAGGTAATGACATTTTAATGTTTACTGCAGCAGAACTTGGAACACCGCTCTGCTGCCTCCATTATACCGTGTAACAGAAACTATACAGACCTACAGAGACCTGTAATGGATGGTGTTGGTAAAAATGAAGGGTGCTTTCTTTATGTCTGTCAACAGGTTTTCATAATTGTTGCCCTTCCCATGGAGGTCAGAGGTCAGCAATGCAGAAGCTGGTAGGGACTCATTGTCATGATGATGAAGGGCGTTTTGTTTGTGGAAGGGAAGTTTGTCAAATTGAGAACTGAAATTTGCTTCCTCTAGGGCAGTGGTTGGCAATAGTTGGCCCGTGGGCCAGAACCGGCCCGCCAGCAATAATGTCTGGCCCGCGGCCATATTGCTTTGATAGCAGAAAAATAAAAAACAAAAAACAATTTGATAGCAGCTGGTGCTGAAATAGATCTCAGTCATGACAGATACATTTACTCACACAATCATTTCCTCTTAAGTGATTGTGCCTCCAAAATAAAAGCGTGAGAACTTTGACACACCTCTGAAAAAGCCATCAGTAAACGTGTGATCGGATTCCCCTGAATTTCCTCAGGGAAATGAAAATAAGTGTCCATAGGTTCATGAATGCGGATCAAACGCCGGGAAGCACACAAACTGCAGCACATGTTTTATTGTGATCATGTGCAAAAGTGTCCTTATAATCAATTTGTTTAACAAGGGAGAAAAAAATAGCGCAGTTAGTTGGAATCAATCTTACAACCTTCCAAACGGGAGTCCCGCACAGTATCGACTCGGCTAAACATGCACAAAGTACACAAAGATTTGAAATAACTGGACTTTGTTCTGGCCCGCCATGTAATGGCATGAAAAAACTTTGGCCCGATGCCAGACTTATTTGCCAACCGCTGCTCTAGTGCTTCATTTTATCACAGTAGAAACATAAAATATCTTAATATATTTGAATCTTGGTTAGGTAATCCATTACAAGGCTACTGTACTAGTGTGACCAGATGTCCCCGTTTTCCAGGGACAGTTCCTGGATTTGGTGGCCTGTCCACCATTGTGTCCCTGAGCAAGGCACTTAACCTCTAGTTGCTCCAGAGGCGTGCAACCTCTGACATGTATAGCAATTATAAGTCGCTTTGGATAAAAGCGTCAGCTAAATGAATAAATGTAAATGTGTTAATCATAGACTGTATAAGGTGTTTAATAGACCTGAAGTCAGATTTTTCATGGCCAGAAAGACTGGACAGCAGAGCATACAGATGTCGTGCTGTATCACCCAGTCTCTTTACGTCTAAAGCTGCTTTTATCTGGATCAAACAGAAATAATGTGCAAATAAACATCACTTTATGTCCGTGGTAACAGCAAAGGTATGTCTTTGTGATACTTTAATGTTTCTTTTAACGGAATAATCACAATTGTGGCCAAATAAATGTTTGCAGACTATAGCGTAACAATTACGTGATTATTAATACAAGGGTGTTGTTTCCGATTGAATGTGTTTGGTAGGCCTATTTCTAATATCCTTGTTTATATTTGGAAAACGCACTGTAGCCTATAATTAACATGACTGACTGCTGAGTTATATACGTTAAAAAAAAGACATGATCTCTTTTGCAATTATCGTTATGACTCTACATTATTTAACTTGCTGTGTACCAACCAATGCAGTCCTTTTTACCTGTTGAAATACCTTTTTAATGGCCAATACAAACCCATAAAATGCAGTATTTCACTGCCAGAAAGTGATTGGAGCTTCTACTTATTGACTGAAAGGTAGATTCTGCCTCAAAATGACTTAATTTCATTCAGAAGAGTTATATTTGACAGAATATAAAACCGAAATTGTCCCCTTTTTTTAATTTCACATATAATAACATTTTATTTTTTAATGACGTATGACCACCAAACAAACAAACAAAAATGTCCGTTGTTTTAATTTTAGAAATGTGGTCACCTTATGCTTTACATACTGTTATTTTTTTGAATCAGCTGTTAATGTAACTCAGAACATACACCCACTGCTGAAGTGATGCTTCAAAGCTGCTGCAATAGTTTTCACCATAAAACATCAACCTAGGAACATCAACTACTGCAAGACATTTAGCACATTCAGTAAGCTGCAAATGTCATGATGTGCGGCCATAACATAACATGTAAACAATATTATATAAACTGTGTGTGTGTGTGTGTGTGTGTGTAGGTCATCAATAAAGTTTCAGATTAGCTGACATTTGCTAGGCTTGTGTTTGACATCAGGTATAAAGTGAATTTTTTAGCTGACCATGGAACATTTTAATGAACATTTCTGTTGTGTTGTTTTTGATTAATGTTCAGTGTCTCCTATAAATAAATGCATAGCAAAGCGTGTGGACAGCTGACCTTGGCTGACTTGCTCTCTTTGTAACGAGCTGGCTGAATAAAGTGCTGTCCAGCCATGTAGTTTGATGTCAAGCTGCTAAAGTACTGGCCAGTGTCCAAAGGCTATTCAGAGAGAGAGGGGAACTATGACAGATGGACAGAGGAGCAGAGAGGATGGAAGGAAAATGGGGTTGAGCGAGACAACGTGAAATAGTGAAGTTGAAATAGATGGATGGAGAGAGAATGACAACATAAAGACTGAGGAAAAAATTAAGATAGAAAAACTTCTGTATTATCATAGCAGATTTTAAACTTTAGCATCTTGTCCACCCCTTTTTCGGCGGTCTTCTCCTCTTGTTTCTCCTTTTTTGCGTTCCCTCCTTCCTCTCCGTGCTATATTTGTTTGTGTCCTCCCTTCCCGGACAGCAGGGGTTTTTAAAACTTGAAGCATGTCACTGCTCTTGATGTCACCACCTGTCATACAGCTGACCCACTTAGGGTCCAGCATTGAAAGTCAGGAGGTAGACTGGTACTGACGGGAAAAACCAAACGCTCTCATCAGCTGTCAGAAGTGGTGTGGCAGGTGGCAGGTTGAGAGACGCTTGAGTTTGGTGCTAAAACACGGATTTTAAAAAGTTCTTTAGAATGAAGGGAGACATTTACAATTGCTACCACCATTATCACCGTACATAATGGAGACAAAGAATGTGGCTTACATCACTTTCAGTGCTGAAATACTTAAATTAATAATTCAGAAGCTCCTTTTGTCCAACTCTCCATCAACCAGCTTGTCTTTTAAAACATTAGACACAGTAAAAACTCAAAGCATGTAATTACCGCACGCATTTTTGTAACTTGACAATACGAAAATAAAACGTTGTCAACTTATACCTTAATGGGGAACTAAGCATTTAAACATGCTGGAAAACAATAATAGCCTAAGTGTCTCTGCTGTGATTTGAATGAAATGACCTCCGATAACCCTGTCTTTACACTTTATGGCACCTGCTCAGAGAAAAAAAAGCTGTCAAGATTCAAAATCAGGTAAAGAACTTTGGCTGAGGTGATTTTATATGTCACATCCTGATACACTTAAGATGTACTGTGAATAGACTTTGATGGAAGTTATAATTTATAAAATCTCCCAAATTGACAAAAGACATACAAATAAAGACAAATGATGACTGTCATTCCAAATTGGTTTTGCTAAAAATTATTAATACTGGGTCCAGATCCTTTTTTAAATGTGAGATCTTAATGCTCATCTTTGTCTTCCATCATAATACATTTAATATGTTTTTGAGTTGGACTGTTGGTCAAATAAAACTAAGAATTTAAATTAGAAACCGGACTGTCACCCAGGAGACTGGTGTTTGTTTCCTGTGTGAAACAAAAAGTTTGTTTTTAGTTAAGGTATGTAACTTACACAAGTTAAACATAAGTAATGTAGTTATTTTAACCCAAATCGTTGATTTTTTTCCTAAACCTAACAACATAGTTTTGGTGCCTAAACATAACCAAAATGCAACATTTTACAACGTTAACCACAAGTTTATTTTGAAAGTCTGACCAAACTTTGCATATTTATCATTGCTAACTTGACCTGAGAGCCCTGCACATGCAAAAGCAACGCTAAAGGTTAACCAGGGGCGACGCCAAGGAGTATTGACTAAGCGTCCATTTGACACCCTGGGATTAGAACGGGTTGCCCTTCCACATCTTTCATGTGTCTCTAAATCTACTTTTATCAACTCTCACATGCTGTCTTTTCCTGCAGTCATCATTCCCATTCACAATCATAGGTTAGACCTGTCTGCAGGCTGACGAGACTTCAGCTACCTCACTTTTTGCTTGAATGTCACTCACACACATCGTCTGTCTTTCTTTTACTTTTGTTTTTGTGTAATTATCTTTTTTTTCTGCATTTTTTTATGTCTCATACTACTTCATGCTGCTATATGCACACGCTAAGATGCATGTATTCACTGTGAGTGTGTATGTGACAGTGTAAAGAGAGTATTCTCTTACCCTGCAAAATATGTGTGGTTTTGTGTTTAGCGCCTAAGGGCTTTGATTAATCCTGAAGATAATTCCTCTCTCGCGTTTTCCGTCTGTCGTTTCTTCAATCTCCCCCTTTTTATTACTGCACCTGGTTCTTTCTTGTTTACCCCGCCACCCTCCATCCTTTTCACAGCAGTAATAATAACAGATCTGATGTCCCAGATGCCATGGCAGCCATGCGATGACTTGGCTGGTTGATCTGGCCTGGTCATCGAGCGGCTGACTTCAGTCAAAGAGACAAAATGGAACTAAATTGAACAAAAATTAATTTTACAGGATATGCTAGAATAAAATATAATACAGTTAATGTGTATTACATAGCATACACTAGAATGGAATTGAAACGAATGCATTGACTATTATACCAGA
>NC_060166.1:35129268-35148703 GCF_021292245.1 Micropterus dolomieu
TATGTCACATCCTGATACACTTAAGATGTACTGTGAATAGACTTTGATGGAAGTTATAATTTATAAAATCTCCCAAATTGACAAAAGACATACAAATAAAGACAAATGATGACTGTCATTCCAAATTGGTTTTGCTAAAAATTATTAATACTGGGTCCAGATCCTTTTTTAAATGTGAGATCTTAATGCTCATCTTTGTCTTCCATCATAATACATTTAATATGTTTTTGAGTTGGACTGTTGGTCAAATAAAACTAAGAATTTAAATTAGAAACCGGACTGTCACCCAGGAGACTGGTGTTTGTTTCCTGTGTGAAACAAAAAGTTTGTTTTTAGTTAAGGTATGTAACTTACACAAGTTAAACATAAGTAATGTAGTTATTTTAACCCAAATCGTTGATTTTTTTCCTAAACCTAACAACATAGTTTTGGTGCCTAAACATAACCAAAATGCAACATTTTACAACGTTAACCACAAGTTTATTTTGAAAGTCTGACCAAACTTTGCATATTTATCATTGCTAACTTGACCTGAGAGCCCTGCACATGCAAAAGCAACGCTAAAGGTTAACCAGGGGCGACGCCAAGGAGTATTGACTAAGCGTCCATTTGACACCCTGGGATTAGAACGGGTTGCCCTTCCACATCTTTCATGTGTCTCTAAATCTACTTTTATCAACTCTCACATGCTGTCTTTTCCTGCAGTCATCATTCCCATTCACAATCATAGGTTAGACCTGTCTGCAGGCTGACGAGACTTCAGCTACCTCACTTTTTGCTTGAATGTCACTCACACACATCGTCTGTCTTTCTTTTACTTTTGTTTTTGTGTAATTATCTTTTTTTTCTGCATTTTTTTATGTCTCATACTACTTCATGCTGCTATATGCACACGCTAAGATGCATGTATTCACTGTGAGTGTGTATGTGACAGTGTAAAGAGAGTATTCTCTTACCCTGCAAAATATGTGTGGTTTTGTGTTTAGCGCCTAAGGGCTTTGATTAATCCTGAAGATAATTCCTCTCTCGCGTTTTCCGTCTGTCGTTTCTTCAATCTCCCCCTTTTTATTACTGCACCTGGTTCTTTCTTGTTTACCCCGCCACCCTCCATCCTTTTCACAGCAGTAATAATAACAGATCTGATGTCCCAGATGCCATGGCAGCCATGCGATGACTTGGCTGGTTGATCTGGCCTGGTCATCGAGCGGCTGACTTCAGTCAAAGAGACAAAATGGAACTAAATTGAACAAAAATTAATTTTACAGGATATGCTAGAATAAAATATAATACAGTTAATGTGTATTACATAGCATACACTAGAATGGAATTGAAACGAATGCATTGACTATTATACCAGAAAAGAACAGAAAATAATCACAGCAGATTAAAATTACATGGATTTGGATCAAACTATAGGCTGTGCAAACTAGACTATTATGTACTATTAAGTATTATAAGAGTATTTCAGAACTTAATGTTAAGGTTGCATGTTTAATGAAGATTAAATGTAGAGAAGAGTTGAAGTGGGACTATCAGTAACAGTGATGATGGAACAGATTTGATACTGCTAAGTACCAAATCACTGGTGAAAACCAACCTGTGACTGTCTTGAGTGTCCCAAGAACCTCTCCATGTTAAAAAGAAGAATCAAAAAAAGAGACAATCCCAACAGGCCTGACAAGTAGAGTTGGGCATCAAGAACCGAATCCAAGTTTTAGCCAGTACCAAATATCCAAGAACCATGGATTCGTTAACACACATGCATTTCAGTTCTGCTCATCGGTTTTAACTTTTTGCATATTTCAGTGGTGCTCCCGATTGAACTGCGTTGAGCATTTTACAGTCCATGAAAGTGTCACTTATCTGTCAGGACCTGCTATGCTGACCTGACATCACGTCATTGGTTACACGGTACGTCAACAAAGCATGCGAGAAAAGCTCCAAAGTTTGGCTTTGTTTCAGTAAAAAAAAAGAAAACGACGCAGCAAAATGCAACACCTGCAGTAAGGCTATTTTTGTCCAAGGGAGGAAGCAGCTCCAATATGACAAGGCTTTTACTTCACCGCGTGAATCTGAAGGAACAAACCGTGTTCAATTTGTCGCGCTCTTCCAACTACAGTGACGTCCCAGATAGAAAAAATTCAACAGTAACAGGTACAAAACACAGGTGAGCTGACATTCAGCTTTTTATTTTGAAGAGAAACGAATGACGTCTACAAATGATTCCAATAAATCATTTAAACTCCATTCACTTTAGCCATATAGGGGGAGATGAGCAAGGAGGAAGATAATGGAGATCACTGAGCGGATTTGTGGTAAAGGAATCAGAACCAAGATTGGATAAGTAGAATCGATAAAATTGATACGATACCAAACCCTAATGACAATAGGACATGTTGAAAAAGCATCAGTAGTGAAGTCGTTTAATGATACACTGCCTCCGATTTGTTTTAGGAGAGCAGGTTGCACTTCATCTGTACTGTTGGAATCAAAATTTTTGTTCTAAAAAAGTTAATTTCAGACACTGACAGCGCGGTTCCCCAAAGTTCTGTCATCAGTCTGTCATTTAGTAGCATTTCATGTTCACGGAAGAGTTTCTATTGTGAGCTCTGCTTATCAGGCTGTTGCTGATTGAAGAGACAAACACAACATGCATCTATTATTCAGTCCTGATGTGCCGGAGCAAAACAGTCTGTGTGTTTGGGATCAACACAACAGTGTACCATCTGTCAGCCTCAAACACCAGGATCACCCATACAACTATATCCTGTTACACACACACACACACACACACACACATACACACATACACACATACACACATACACACATACACACACACACACACACTGCACATGTACTCATGAGTTAAATAACAGCAATGTTGCAAAACACTTTCACCATCACTATGTAATCTGCCTCTCTGTTTTGAAATAATGCATCACATCTTATGACCAAACCAGTTCACACTCCGGCCAATAGAGTATTTATGATGGAGAGTGTGTGTTAAGCTGTTAAGCTGACCTCTTTGTTCCTAACCCAGACACACTGTTAAAAGCTGCTGTTGGACCTACATTAAGCAGATTTAGGCCACCTATCTGGGTCTGGGACACATCAGGATCACCATTAGTAGAACTACAGACACGAGGAAGCTGGGTTCTGAGATCAAGTGACATTTTAATTTAGAGCTAAAACAATTAATTGATTTAATTAAAATTTGATTGACAACAAATTTCAAATGTGAGCATGTGCTACTTTCTATTTTATATAATTGTAAATGTAAGTTTCGCCTGCTGGTCAGACAAATCGAGCCATCTGAAGACGTCATATTCACTTGCCGCACTAATTCATTTCACCTTTTAATTTCCTTTGATTATCTTGACAAGATGATGTTGTGACAGCCAAGTTTCTGTCTGAATATATTTACACATTGCAAACTCACTGTTGGACCTTGATGTGATGTGTAAGCCAAGTTGGGCTGTGTCTAAAGGTCTGACTTACTAGCTGATGGACTGATTGATTGGCCTGTTTTACTGTTCGGCTAATGGACTGTTTGTTGTCTCGTAGCTTTGGTGTTTGGTTCAGTGGAGCGGTGGATGTACACACTGCTGCTGTTGTTGTTTTTGTTCAGGTGTTTATGGGACGGCTTCAAGAAAATAACGTAAATTCTTTTTTTTTGGAGAAATAAATTTCTGTGTGTGACAGAAATCAATAAAAATATACTCTGTGTAATGTCTCAGTTAAGGTCTGAAAATAGGTTAAGCAAACACTTAACACATTTTGGCTTGTGGCTTTTTGTCAGGGTCATCAACAACACATTACCATAATTATGAACCCAAGTAAAACTTTTACAGTTTAAAAAGTATGGGCAGCATGACATCATAAACCATGTTATCACAGGTGGAAGGAAGAAGTTTGTGTGGCGCAACTAATGACTGCGTTCATTATCGATTAATCTGCCAGGTATTTTATCAATAAATCGGTTCATGTCAACAATAGTAGTGACAAATGTCTATGATAATTTCCAGAAGCCCATGTTTTCATTCAAATTGTTTAATAATAATTGTTGCTGATTTTGTTTTGATCAGATAATCAATAAATCTACTAATTATTTTAGCTCTTGTGTTTGTTATAGCATTATAGTATTACTGGAGTTGGTCAAAGTAAGGCAGCTACAGATATGAAATGATAAATCAGTATAAACAAACAGACCATATAGAACAGGCCTGTGTGTGTATATAAAGTCTTATATCACCTGAGTGGACACATGTAGAATCGCACAACTTGGGTATATACAGTTATATCAGATATACACTGATCAGCCGTAACATTATGACCACTGACAGGGGACGTGACTAACACTGATTATCTTGTTACCATGACACCTGTCAGTCAGTGGGATATATTAGGCAGCAAGTGAACAGTGTGTCCTCATAGTTGATGTGGTAGAAGCAGGAAAAATGGGCAAGTGTAAGGATTTGACCGACTTTGACAAGGGCCAATTTGTGATACCTAGATGACTGGTTCAGAGCATCTCTGAATCGGTCTGCAGTGGTCTAAGGAAGAAAAATCGGTGAACTGGCGACAGTGTCATGGGCGGTCAAAGCTCATTAAAGGCTGGCCCGTGTGGTCTGATCCTTAAGAAGAGCTGCCGTAGGTCAAAATGCTGAAAAAGTTGATGCTGTTTCTGATAGAAATGTGTCAGAACACACAGAGCATACACAGAGGAGACCTTGCCTCGACAGGTCAGCGCTGCCTTTGCGGCAAAAGGGAAACTAGCAGATGGTCATAATGTTATAGCTGATGGTGTATGCCATTGTGTAGTTCTGTATCCTCAAGGTAAAACTAGGACTTCACTTACACAGAGAGAAAGAGCCCTGCTGAGTCTAGTTTTCCTATAAATACATTTTAAATTGATTTAGAGTTTCTTCTCTCCCTCTAGGTGAAGGCAGTGTGGTGGCCAACAGCCCTATCTTTTTTTCTCTCTATCCCCTCTCTCCTGTCCCTTCATCTTCCTCCTCTCTCTTTGTCTCACCCTCTCTCTCTCCCTCTCTCTCTGCCTCTCTCTCACTCTCTGTGATGCCGGGCTGTGGGTGAGTTTTTGCCCGTGACCAGACTGAAGCTGGGGAAGCTAAAGGTGGTGCGGCGGCAGCTGCTGCAAAGGTACAAAATAACACACATCACCACCGATCAGTGATGAGGCTTACACCCCAATGTAAACAGAATTATTTCTTTCACTTTAATACCCTTTAATACCCGCATTCTTATAATTATGATAATGAATGTCTTTGCTTGCATTATTGGTTCTTGTGCAAACTGTTGCATTAGTTTGTGCAGGCATTCCCATTGCTTTGAAGACGACACTTAGTGTTAGTGACGGTTGTTTAAAATGGCCTGTGTGGAGTGACTTTATGTCACAAAATGAAACAAACATTTTATACTCCCTTCTAGTGGTGTCCAGCCTTGCAGATAGTTTACATTACACCACATGGTTGGTGATGGCGCAGTGTATAAGAAGCATGTCTTTAGTGTGGGAGACCTGAGTTTGATTCCAACTGCAACATCAACCAATGTTTCCATGAGCAACACACTTAAACCCTAGTTGCTCCAGAGATGTGTGACATCTGAGATGTGTTATTTTGAGGGGACAGCAAATTTACACTGTTATACAAGCTGTACACTCACTACTTTACATTGTAGCAAAGTGTCATTTCTTCAGTATTGTCACATGTGCGGTGTACTCACTTTTGTGAGATACTGTATATAGTAATTGTAAATTGCTTTGGATAAAAACGTCAGCAAAATGACTAATAATAACAGTAATATATTTGAGTTGGTGAGGATTAAAGCGCTTCTGCCACCACCCTAATACAATGTAGTTTACTTGTTTTAAAGCATCAGAAAATGAAACTGTAAAAGAAAAGCAGCAATATCTCTCTCAAAACAATGTCCTGCTTACTCAGGATGATCTAAAAACTTTGCTGTGTACTATTTTCATGGAGAACTGTTCTGAAATACAACTGCCTATTGTCTGTCTACACAGAAGGATGACTCTCAGTGATTCTTTGTGTACAGAGAATTCATCATCATAACTATTTTCAAATTGGTATTACTGCAGTATGTTTATGAAACACAGTGGTAGAGTTGGGTTTGGAAGCATTTTATTAAAGCAGAATCCAGCAACAAATCTAAAATGATTTTATTATAACAGTATATTTTGTTTACTGAAAAGAGAAAAGCACAGTTTTGAGTATCAGTCTAATGAATGTTGACAGACTGTAGATGCAACTTGAAAATTAAATGAGAAGCAGAAGGTAAGGAATTCAGATTTTTTCACAAGCTACTTTAATTATTAATTAATAAGATGATAAGAAAGATTAACTGGGACTAAAACTGACATGAGTCAGCCCGTTTGGTTCACTGGAAAAGCGTCACCTCTATGTCAAAATGACAAAGCACATTTCAGATCAATCTGCTATCTGAATGTTTTGCACATCTCAAATTACAAAGCATAAGTAGATATGAAAGATTTGATATGAGGTCTCTCAGCCACAGAGCCTAGAGAGTTTGGGTACACCCATCTCCGATAAAACAGGCTCCTCCAGAAGTCTAGACAGTTTTTAAAACGTACTCATTTTGTTAACCAGGTAATATGCTGCTCAATGTCTTTTTGTGTAAACGCTCTTTCTGATGTTTACTTTATTGGTTAATTCCTAATTGACTGTACCAGGTATGAACACCAGCCGTTTGTCTCCTGTCTGGCTGGCCTCTATGGCTGCCAATGGAGACGATATCAAAGAGCCCGGGCGCAGCCAGGAGAGTGCTGCTGCAGCAAGGTACACACACACACACCCACACACACAGAGCACCATCTATAAGCAGTGAGTTGAGTTCGGTTGGTTTGCTGATCGTGCAGAGAGTATTGATTCCCTAGCCAGTTCTCCTCCATCCCGCGTGCTGACTCCAACAGTCAGTCTGCTTAATATCAGCACATATATACTTCGTCAGCTTGTGTCAAAATATGCTGCTTCCATATGCACTCGCTAATATGATTGACTTCTTCCGTGTCTGCCAGATTGTGTAGCATCAGGGAGTTGCTGTTTTGCCTCCCAAGTATGACTTTAAATCATTTTATCAAGTGAGGAAAATAAAGTTCACTTTAAAACTTAAAGGTAGTGATTAATCATTAAAATAAGTGAGCTTAATGTGGGTAGTTTGTTAAGACAAAAAATGACTTCAGTGTTTGTGTGTGTTACAGGTGGAGTGTGGCAGCTTTGGCCTCCTGATCCTCACCTTCTTCCTGAGTTTTTTATTCCTTTATTTCTGGAGTGAAGCTCAGAATGACTACATAGACTTTGACTGGTGGGTCACACTCAAAAAAAACTGAACATATATATGCACTGCACACACACTCTTATTGCTTATCATATGTTTTTTGTTGTACTTTATAGGGCATTTGTTGCCATGATGAGGTATAGGGTTGTTTTTTGTTTTTTTTTTATAAACAACTAACAAAGGAATGAGTGAATTGATCATCCTAATAATGAATAAATAAATGTATGACAGGACCAACCCATCATTCAAACTTGATTCACAACATGGAGCACACTGTATGTCATATCTGTTGGTGGTTTTTCTTGTGCTTCTTCAGGTTTAACTTTGGGACTTTGGGTTTCTGGTTTCCCTGGTCTTTGGTCCTTTTGGTCATTGCTGCTACTCTCTTCACATACACCTCCCTACTACTGGTATGCTTCACTGATTCACTTTGTTCAACAAGACAATAACAAGCAAACAAGAAAAACGTCTCTAGTACTCAGAGGTCTGATTATACACTCTTCGCAGCTTGTTTACAGAGATATGCGGTGTTGTTTTTAGATCGAAGTTTGCCGGTTCAAATCCCTGGATTAGCTGCGAAAACCATTGTGTGAATGGAAACCACTAACCACCCGATTACAAGCAGAAGAACTTTCTCAGCCAGAGCCTATTGCACTTTTTCTCACTAAACCAGAGTGTTTGAAGCAATTTGTTTTAATTAGGTGCAAGTGCATCAGCCATTCCAGCACTTATCTGACATTTAGGAGCTCATCCGCTTGCCTGAGGTGACAAATATTATGTAAGACAGAAAAATGAACACATATGAAGTGAAGGAGAAATCTGAGTTTACTTTACCGTATGATTAGAGCCTATTTTGGACACGATTTTTGAGCCACACAACTCTTTTATAGAGTTAGTGAGGGTTGATCAACTGGCCCCAAACTAATTTGTAACATGTCAAAAATGTTCTCAGGTTCCAGCAAGTTAATGCAGAGCCACCTGTGAATCAAAACACCGGGGCCTTTTGTTTTCGGCACATAGGATGGCGCCTCAAGGCAGCACATTTCCGCCTTGTTATCATTATTGCTAACAAACAAACTTCTACCAAAGATGCTACAAAAGATAAAACATTGCAAGTTGCACCAATGGGATGAAATAGTATATACTTCTGTGTGGTTGCCGCTCCTCTTGCCTCTCTTATTGTTGTGTTTGGATGAAAACATATTGGGTTGTGCGTGCATGATGTTATCGGTAGATAACGAACTTTAATATAACTTACTCATAACTGAAAAACCTCTGAACCGCCTCTGCCAACAGAGAGATTTGTTGCCAGATCTTGTGAGAGTGTGTTGCAGAGACAGCTCTCAAACAAAGTTAATTTACATCGCAGACAATTTCATACAGTAGGAGATGGAATTGGAACAATAACATTTTTAAAATTGTGCAGTGAACAGACAGCAGAAAAGTCTGAGGCATATAAAAACTTTGACTTGTTGTTGGCTGTGACAAGATATCCACGTGTTATTTTTAAATCTGCTAAGGCATGAAAAGACAAGAATTTGACTGTTGGAGAGTTACAGCTTTATGTAACAATGTTTGATGGATATCTAAACATTGCTCAGGTGCTGGCAGTGTGTCTGCTTTCTGAGGGTCAGAGGCTGTACCTTCACTGGAGCCACAAGGTATTACACACACAAAAAATAAATAAACACAAACACTGACATACAGTTCTTTGTATTTTTGTGTTCCCCCTCGTCCTAAGTTGTCATATGTTGAGTTTTCTCATTGTTTGTGTTGTTGCAGACTGGCATCCTGGTGTCATTGGTGTTCTCCGTCACTGCCACCGCCATCCTGTCTGACCTCTGGAGAAAAGAATGGAAGACTCTTCTTCTCTCCCTGCAGGTTAGTTAATCCTGACACACTAGCCAATTGAATTTTAAACATTTATTTAACGATTATTAATTTGCACTTTATGTTTTGATTGAAATGTCATTGTTCTCTTCCTCGTTCTCATCTTTAGGTGACAGCACCTTTCCTCCATGTGGCTGCAGTCTCACTAATGGCAATTCTCTCCTGGCCAATAGCGTTGCACTTCTTCCGCATGAACAAGAAAGGTAGGCAAGCCCTTGTCTTAGTATATAATGTTTAGAGAAAAACAAGGAAATGCACTCACCTTCCTCAAACAGTTTTTGCTGTGATGCTGTTAAGCAAGGCTGTACTGGGCAACAACTGTAAACAGGACAACGAAACGGGACATGTAAACAGTTGTTAAATGCATGCAGTTTTACATACATAAACAATCAAAATCTGTTTATCAGATTTTTAACTGATCGGTTTCACTTCCCCTTACCTAAATCCAGACCCCCAAACAGCTTAGCCAGACCCTTCAGGACACTTTTGTACATCAAAATACTTGATGTTTGGGAGTGTTATTGGGAAAGAGAGACAGAAGAAGAATGGAAATCAAGTGTCAAGCACAACCAACCTCTCATTGCCCTAGCAGCAGTAACTGGAGGGAGGAAATGGCTGAGGGCCCTTGTTGAAATGACATATCTGCTGATTGCTGCCAGACAGAGAAGTGTTTCAGGGTCTAAAAAGTACTGAGCTGCCCCGCTCGCTGAAATCAAATACACCCCTCAGCAACGTGGCGCACTTGTCTGGCAGGGATTTTACAGCTGTAGACCTCCCTGCCATCCTTCGTTCACTCTTTCCACTTACTCTTAACAGAAAATCAATGTCTCATTTTCTTACTCAATTTCTCTCTCTTCTTTGTCTCTCTGACGCTTTCTGTCTTCTTTCATTGACTCTTTTTTTGGTTTCTTAATCTAACTTCTTTTCGTAGCTGCTCTGCTTTCCTTCTCTTTGAGTCTGTCTTGCATTGTGTGTCCGACTGCCTTTTCCTCTCCGCTGAATGGCTTTGACCTCTACGTCTCTCTTTTGCTCTCCATGGGTACTGTCCCTGGTTGCCATGGTGATTTGGCGAGTAAAGTGATGCTGAGTCATGTCGGGGGGTCTCTTCTGGCAGGAGATAAAGGAGAGAAGAGAGAGACTCGCTAAAGCACACGATGTACTCTCCCCTGTTCTACTGTATTGAGATGAAAACACAGTTTCAAAGCTTGAATGTGAAAGGAAAGAGTTGGCGGGTTAGTTTTGAAGTTTTATTGAATTCAAGCACTAATGGAATGTGAGACGGGAAGGATGCTGGGTTAAAGGTCCAGTGTGTAATATTTAAGAGGATCTATTGCAGAAATGCATTATAATATCCATAACTATGTTTTCAGTGGTGTATAAAGACCTTACATAATAAACTGTTATGTATTTATTACCTTAGAATGAGCCATTTCTATCTACATACACCGCGGGTCCCCTTACATGGACGTCGCCATGTTGCGCTGCCATGTTTCTACAGTAGCCCAAGTGGAGAAACTGCTCTACAGAGAGCGCGTTTTGTCACTATGTTGAATACTTACGAAGCAGAAGAAGTAGTAGTAGTAGTCTGATTCATTAGAAGTAAGAAGAGATGTGAAATTTGGACAATTGGAGGACGACGCGTATTATTTTGCACAGACGGAGCGTGTCGGCCACCGTAGCTTCTCCTGCACGCTTGGAAAGGGAGGGGAGAGAAGTGACTGATGGTGCATTCATGTATTGTTGCAAAAAGAGGAATAAAATGTACATAAAGACGTATACAGAACAGAACACAAATATATAAGAAGAATACTAAATATAAATATATAAGAAGAATATTAAACAAGGTTCATATGTTGACAGTTTTTACAGCCTTTTGTTGTTGGATTTAGAAATTAAATTGATATTAGGTACAACCTCATGGAGAAAAGTATAACATTGCCACTAAAACTTACACACTGAACCTTTAAGCAGGATTTTTACCTTTTTTAAGTTTATTAAAATTTACATAGACTAGACAAATGGCACACAAATGAGTAAATACAGAGGATAACACACTAAATGATGGTGAGGCGATTGCGGTCCTGTTGCAAGGCAAGGCCCCAACCTAGCAGGGCTTCTCTCACTTTATTTTAATGCTCTGGTGACTTATAGCCAAGCGGAGAAGGTAATCAATATAACTATACAGTATGTTGATTAAAGAGCATTAACAGTTTCACACTGTCATTGATTTATTTAATTGCAGTAGCTGTCGCAAATAATAATCCCTTCTTATTCTCTCACCCTGTGTTTTAATGGTATAAGCAGATAATGGTAGCTACAGATGGTTGACAAATTAAAGGAAGTTTCAAAGTATGGAGTCAGGCCACCACGAGCCTCCTTCTACAGCTGCAGCGCTCCTCGCCAAGTCTGTGGAACTCTATTGGAGTTATATCATGCCTCATTTATATAAAACCTTTTATTCAATCAGATAACCTCATGCAAGAGAGACCTGAGTGAAGCAGATAGGAAAAAAAAAAACAAAACATAGCCAGACGTGACAAAAGGACATATAGCATCAGATACAATCACTAAAAAGATTTGAAGATTAAAGTTATATTTTATCATTGGTCTTGTGCAGGTGGTGGTGGAGAGCATTGTCTTACACATTTGTCCAAAATCTTCCATAGGTGTGAAACTGGGTTGAGATCTGGTGGCTGTAAAGGCAGTAGCATTTTATTCACATCATTTTCATACTCACCAAACCATTCATTGAGCCCTGGTTCACAAAGATATAAAATGGGATGGAAATAATTTGTCATGGCACCCTGCACCACCCAACCCCCAATAATAACATGCATATTATGTAAAAACAGATGCATGAGTGGGCGCACACTTAGGGATACTCTGTACTAGAGACTTCTTCTGTTTTAAATGAAACATCTTATATTTAGAGATTAAAAAAATAAGTATTTATATGAATTTACATCCTCAGAGTATATCCTTTTGTGCTGTGTGTTCTTCAGTGCGTCAGGTGGCCGTCCTGGGTCTCTACCTGTCCATGCTGTTCTCTCTCTACCTGGTCCCTCTGGGAATGTACTCGCCCTGCATTAAAGAGGCAGGAACGCTGGGACCCGCCCCAACTCTCATCGGACACAGAGGAGCTCCAATGGTGAGACAGAAGTGAACCGTGACGGCTGGATCTGTCTTAATTATGTTTAAAGTCTGTTTTTTTACTAAGACTGTTCATCATTTCCATCGGTTATGATATTATTATTATGATAATATTTATGACTCTGGGAATGTTTTTGTCTCACTGTGTGTGTGTGTGTGCATAGCTTGCTCCAGAGAATACTGTGATGTCGTTTGAGAAGGCAGTGGAAGCTGGAGGCGAAGGATTGGAGACTGATGTCACCATCAGGTATTAACCTCTCTCAAGTGTGTGTATCTGTGTGCGTGTACATATATGTTGAGGTGTTCTCCAAGCTGTGCACTGCGCCATTATGACCACCGACAGGGGAAGTGTATAACACTGATCTCGTTACCATGTCACCTGTCAGTGGGTGGGATCTATTAAGCAGCAAGTAAAGGTTTTGTCCTTATAGTTGCAGAAAGAAATGGGCAAGCAGAAGGATTGACAGGGCCAAGGCTCATTTATGCATGTGGCAAGCGAAGGCTGGCCTGTGTGGTCTGATCCAACAGGCTACTGTAGGTCAAACTGCTGTAAAAGCAGGCGGTCATCATGTTATGGCTGATCAGTGTATTTATTAATCTTTCACCAGAACTGGGTAAGCACACTTGTTTTCTTGGGTTTCCTGGTAATTTCTATTGCCTTGTGGGAATTGAGAGGACAAAACAAATACTAAACAGTTTGGCTAACTTAAAGGTACCCTGTCAAGCTTCTGACCACTAGGGAGGCTATAGAGCAATGTTTTGCTTAGCAGCTCGCCGTTTTTATTCGTGTCTCATTTTGGTGAGAAACACAAAATGTTAACGTAACAAGACAACTTGACAGGGCGCGTTGTTAAAATAGTGATTAAGTACAGCGCGCCTGAAAGATAAAGGTCGTTTTACACGGGAAACGTCACTCCGCCTGCGTAGTCGCCTGGCCCCGCGGGGTCGCTCTACGCTTCTCATGTGAACGGACACCGAGACAAGCGCTCCGCGAGTAAACAGAAGGCACTCTATAGATAGTAAGCACGGCTTCTGTGCGCTACTGTATTCCTTCATAGCCTAGCTTAAAGTAAAACTATAAGTAACGTTAATTGATAGAATTTGTTAATTGATTATTCATATTATATATAAATCTAGTCATGCAAACACCCTCCTGTTAATGTCCCGATAACAGTTCAGTGAACAGTTATATATTACAGGGAAGTCACAGACGGCGAGGATCAGTATCTTTCATGGAAACACGATCGCTTGTGGCTACGCCTGTCGCAATGCCCGCAGCTCCCTCCCTACACGCTCGCTTCTCATTGAAAATCAATTATGCATAATCGCTTCCTGTGGTAAAAGGTTAAGGATGGTGATTTCTGTTTTGTGTATATATAAACAACCACCCGACATGAAGAAGTGGTTTGTCATCTGTTTAAGTAGAAAGTACATAACTGAGTGGATCCTCTCTCTTATTCTTTGACACTGATAGCATTACGCTTTCGTACAACACTCTTACATACTTTTAATATCACTTTTATGCTAAAAATCATGAAATATATTTACTGTCCTTATTTAGCAACATGCGTCTTAAAAGCCAAACAGCTAATAGCAGGAAAAGCTTTAATAAAACAGCCAAACTGGGATTACAGGAGTTTAAATCACTATTATTATTATTAATGTCCCTTGATTAGCGGGTGCCTGATTAAACGAACAAATTGTTAAAATGTATATTCACAATTGTTTCAAGGGGACCCAATCATCAATGTAATTATTAACGGCGTTTAATAACACAAAATGTTTCCTTGCTGGTAAAATTAGCTGCACAGCAGCCTGGCGGCAGTGAACTGATGCTGACTGAGTCTGTGCCTTCATGCTAATTGTTCAGATCAGATGCTAGCGTGCTACCCTCAGCGCTAAGGTGATTACTGCAAAGCTAATCCAGTTAGCCGTTAGCCCTGCCATTAGCCCACGGCTGGTGGGTTACACACAATTTTACAGCCTGAAAACAGGGAGATTAGCAACATGGCATGACTCAGCCTTAGCGGGTTAGCTTAATACCATGCTGCTGGTGACCCCTGTGTTTGGTAGTTCCCGGTGTGTGCATGCGTGTGTGTGTGTGTGTGTGTGTGTGTGTGTGTGTGTGTGTGTGTGTGTGTGTGTTTGTATGGTCTGCATGAATTATTGTGTCTACTTGGCAGTTTCTGTGTAATTAAACTGTCAAGGGTTTTGTGAGGCAGTCTATTAATGTGTGTGTCTGTGTGTATTATTGGACATGTACATAACTGATATCAGGCTCACTGAGTTGTTTATGTGTTCACGAAAGACAGATGGCTTAGTCAAAAGCCAAACTTAATTTAATTGCAGGTGTTTTCAGCAGAGAACAGTTTTTAGGAGGATTAAATGCTTTTTGATGAATTTAATCATCCTCTCTTCACTCTCATCTCCTCATTTCCTTTCCTTTTCATTCCAACCTCCCTGCTCTCCTCTTTCGTTCATACTCACTTGCGTCTCATTTTTGTGGTCTTCACTTTTCCTTGTTTACATCCTGATCCTCACTTTGTCACTCTTTTTTTAATACTTCCACTAATCCTCTGTAGTTATGATGGTGTTCCCTTCCTGATGCATGACTCCACTCTGAGGAGAACCACTAACGTCGCTGATGTTTTCCCAAATCGAACACACCTCGATGCCTCCATGTTCACCTGGGCTGAGCTACAGCAACTGAATGCTGGTGACTGGTTCTTATCGGTGAGACTAACACACACAAACACAATTTATGGTATAGTATATTTATAGTATAGTAATGTGGTTTTGTGGTCAAAGGCACTACTGCTGAAGTGACAGTTGCTTGATAAAAACACCATCTCCAAATGTCATCTTCACAGCAGCTATGCAAATTTCCCTTATCTTTAGGTTGATGTCTTGTTTGATTACTTTTATTTTATAAAACCAAGAGAGGTTGAATCGTTTACTGAACATTGAGAGAAGAAAGTCCAGATTTATAAAAAAAAATAATTAGACAAAGAGCACACCCTTTTTTGAAAGTTTGGCTCAGTTATTTAACTAGAAAATAGTGCAACTACATGTTGCATCTCCTGCTGCAAGAGGACACTGATCAGGTCCGAGTTAACCATTAAACTACTGTAGGCCTCTTATGATGAGCATATTGCTAAAAATTATATCGGGTAATAGACAGTGACGAGACCAATGGGGTCAAAAACCAAACAAAATCAAACAGATAACCATAGTTTTTATTAAACTTGATACCACTGCACGTTAATTAACTAGATTTAAAAATAAAAAACTCTATTAATTCTTCTTTTTTTAAATAATCAAAATAAACACATCTACATTTTTCCCATTTTCCATTCCAATGGCTAAGCAACCCTTTTTTTCAATTTCACTCTGCTACACACACTGTCTTACAGAGGGATCCATTTGGTACTGTGTCGTCCATGTCTGAGGCGGACTTCTCCCAGGTCCAGAACCAGTCTGTTCCCTCACTGGCCCAGTTCCTGGAGGTAGCGGCCCGTAGCAGCAGACTAGTGCTGTTTGACCTGCGTAGGCCACCGCACGGACATCCCTACAGTCAGTCATACATCAACACCACCCTGCAGGTGGTGCAGGCCCACATCAACTCCTCACAGGTATCTGCCGGCTAAAGAGTGGATGTATTTTTAATTCTGCAGTTCAGTTGAAATCTGACATAAAATTGGTGGGTTTGTTCGTTCCATGACTTAGAAGATCAGTAATAAACTCTGGCTACAGTGGCTCTACAAACATATCCATAGCATGTATTTTAATTAGAGATGTCCAGATTAAGTTATTTTATAATATCAATCAGAGTCCTTTTAATATTGGCTATCTGCTGATACTAAGTTTGATCTTACTTATATTTTAATAGCAACAGAATATGCAGTGTTGATTAAATATGTATCTGGGGCACTGAAGTGACTAAATTTGGCAGACTTTATAATCTCTCTCATTCCAAATACCTACAGACTTCTTGGTTCAAACCTATTACGTTGATCACCTTAATTTATTGATATGAAAGTTTAATTGGGAGGTTCCAACTCCTCAAACTGACGTGACGCAATTCACAAGAGACAAGATGTCTAACTCTGTTGGAAAAACACAAATATCTGGATCTTTGGCTGATGAGTATGGCAAACCTGACAACAGCAAAGTTTCCTTTTGGCCCTCGAATTTAGTAGTTTTTCCTCTTTCAGTTATCGATTGTTGCCAGTGTTTCAAATTTCACCTGCGTTGTACTGTGTATGTGACAAATAAAGTTGATTATTATAAGTGGTAACAACATATTTTGTGGATGTGTGTGGATTTTCTTTAATGTGAAGGTGCTGTGGCTGCCATCTGAGGACAGGGAGCTGGTCCAGACTGTGGATCCAGAGCTGCAGCAGACCTCTGGAGAAAAGGCATCTATCCAGGAACTAAGAGACGGCCACATCACCAGACTCAACCTGCACTACAGCACAATGTCACAACAACAGATCAGGTACACGTGCGCCCGCACACACACACACACACACACACACACACTAGTTGTCATCCTGACTGACTTATTTTAACCTAAAAATTCCCAAATTTGTTTGATATGATTTTCAAACTGTATGACCACACCCAAAACATAGTTTTCCTCCTGCAAGAAGAGACCGATCAGCACAGTGTGAAGTCCTCTTGCAATAAGCACCACTCAGAAACCACTAATAGAAATTAAAAAAAAGAAATAAGGAGACAAAACAGATGGGCTCCTAATTATGCACCAGAGCAGGGATGGCCCTGACAATGTTGGAGCCCTAGGCGAGATTTTAAATTGGCACCCTCACCATCATGCCCAATCCTGAAATCCTTGGAGTCATCACTTAGCACAATTTCAAAATAAATTATTAAATAAAAGATGAATAGAATATGATATTAGGCTTTCGGGCATTCTGTAGCTATTACCTTTAAATATCCTATGTTTCTCCTGTAGATCAACTCTTCCCTCCTCTTTTGTGTCTTTTTGTTTGGGGATGTGCATGTGGCGCCTTTTCACCTCAAATAAGTTAACTTTAATCTAAGTTATAAATTCCTGGACTTTAATAGTTCCTGTGTTTCAACAGGTTTTCTGCTCATGTTCAAAATTTTCTGCACATTCAGAATCTCTCCAATATATCTGCATTCTCTGACATGTTGAGAGAAAAAAGTCGTAATATTGCGAGACTGATGTCATTATTTAATTAGAATTCATAATATCTTTTAAGTCTACCTGCCCTATACTCTGATGTGCATTACTTATTGCTCCTTTAGACCGTTTGACCGACAGAGTGCGCAGACTGCATGTTGCATGTGATACCGAAACCAACTCACCGCACAGCTCACAGTCCCAAATAGTGCAAAGCTGCTCCTCGGGTTTTAGATGTTTATATTGCTAAACACAACGACACGATTCGTCCCAACGGTCTGGACTAACAGCGCGAGGTGCACATCATTACCGTCATGGCATAAGTCGGTGTCGTAGCAGCTGGGCAGATTTGATTTGCGCCGAGTCGAAAACCTTCTCTTGCGGCGCTCCCTGACATATTGACTATGTCGCCTATGCCACGGGCCGGCCCTACACCAGAGAAAACAATATAAATAGTCAAACTACATTTGCAGCCTGTTAAAACTAGACAATCAAATTAACACTTTACGTTTTTAATGTCCAAAACAAATCATGATAATTCAGATAAAAATGGCCCCTAAATATACACATTGAGTAAACCCAACCCCTCCTTGTGCCTCAGCTGGAAGTAATCATGACTGTGAATTGTTTTTATCTTTTACCAATAAGGTGGTGTCAATCAGAGCCTATATTATCCCCACGGCCTCTTACTCAGAGGTCCCTCACCAGCAACAAGAGAGTTTTAACCAGGTTTATCCCATCGACTTGTCCTGGCTTTTAAAAACAGTATCATAAATGAGAGTGTCCTCCAGCCCACTTGATGTAATACCTACAAAGTTTGATCTCTGTTTTTAACAGCTCTCTATCTACTGGTTGTGTCCCTGATTATTTTAAAACGGCTTGCGTGAACCCACTTTTAAAGAAACCTGGTTTAGATCCCTCCCTCCATCAAAATTTTAGACCAATTTCAAAACTGCCTTTTATTGCAAAGCTTTTAGAAAGAATATTGTCCAAACAGCTGCTCACTGTACTGGAAAATAACAAAATATTTGAAATGTTTCAGTCTGGTTTCAGGAAGTACCACAGCACTGAGACTGCCCTGCTTAAAGTCACCAATGACCTTTTAATGTCTGCTGATGATGGAATGTGCTCAGTCCTTGTACTCCTGGACCTTAGCGCTGCTTTTGACACCATTGATCACAACATCATGTTAGACTGAGGCACTGGGTGGGGATCTCTGGTACTGCCCTAGAATGGTTTTCATCCTACCTGTCAAATAGGAAATTTTGCGTGTCTGTAAACAACTATGTCTCTTCGTTCTGTCCAGTTAAATATGGTGTGCCTTAGGGGTCAGTCTTAGGAACCATTTTGTTTTCCTTGTATCTGCTTCCCCTTGGACATATTATCCATAAACATGGCATTTCTTTTCATATTTATGCTGATGACACACAAATATACTTGCCCGTCAGATCCACAGACCCTGCCATCTGCTGGTTCCCTAGTAAATCACATTAAGCCTGTGGCAAAGAACCTTGGTGTTTGGTTTGATAGTAATTTATATTTCGAGCAGCACACCACAAAGCTTGTTCAATCATGTTTTTATCAACTTAGAAATATAGCAAAAATTCGATCTATGTTAACTTTTAAGGACACCGAGACCATTTTACACGCCATCATCTCATCACGCCTGGATTATAGCAACAGCCTTTTCACCTGTTTAACCCAAAAATCTATTGATCGACTCCAGACTGTCCAGAACTCAGCTGCCAGGCTTTTAACCAGAACAAAGAAATATGACCACATCACCCCTATTTTAGCTTCATTACACTGGCTCCCAGTATGTTTTAGAATTGACTTTAAAATTCTATTGATCACTTTTAAAGCTCTTCATGGCCTCTCGCCTTGTTATATTTC
>NC_060166.1:35148723-35159773 GCF_021292245.1 Micropterus dolomieu
ATGGTTTTCATCCTACCTGTCAAATAGGAAATTTTGCGTGTCTGTAAACAACTATGTCTCCTCATTCTGTCCAGTTAAATATGGTGTGCCTCAGGGGTCGGTCTTAGGACCCATTTTGTTTTCCTTGTATCTGCTTCCCCTTGGACATATTATCCATAAACATGGTATTTCTTTTCATATTTATGCTGATGACACACAAATATACTTGCCCGTCAGATCCACAGATCCTGGAATGCTGAGTTCACTTACCGACGGCCTTTGTGAAGTTAAAAAATGGATGTCAAATAATTTCCTCCAACTGAAATCCTGGTCATCGGGTCTCAGCAGATGGCAAATACTGCCATCTGCTGGTTCCCTAGTAAATCACATTAAGCCTGTGGCAAAGAACCTTGGTGTCTGGTTTGATAGTAATTTAAATTTCGAGCAGCACACCACAAAGCTTGTTCAATCATGTTTTTATCAACTTAGAAATATAGCAAAAATTCGATCTATGTTAACTTTTAAGGACACCGAGACCATTTTACACGCCATCATCTCATCACGCCTGGATTATTGCAACAGCCTTTTCACCTGTTTAACCCAAAAATCTATTGATCGACTCCAGACTGTACAGAACTCGGCTGCCAGGCTTTTAACCAAAACAAAGAAATATGACCACATTACCCCTATTTTATCTTCATTACACTGGCTCCCAGTGTGTTTTAGAATTGACTTTTATTTTATTGATTACTTTTAAAGCTCTTCATGGCCTCTCGCCTTGTTATATTTCTGAACTTTTAGTCCCATACACACCAGCACGTACCTTGAGATCCTCGGGCAGAGGTCTGTTGTCTGTTCCAGAGTCTCGACTGAAAACTAAAGGGGACAGAGCGTTTGCTGTCAGGGCCCCGAGGCTCTGGAACAGCCTGCCCGAGGAAATCAGGTCGGCTGAGTCAGTGAACTCTTTTAATTCCCTTCTTAAAACATACTTTTATAGGAGAGCCTTTCCCGATCTTATTTGACTTTATTTTATCCCTTTTATTTTATTCTATTTTACTTATTTTATATTTATCTTAAACATGTATTTTAGTCTTTTCAATGTTTTCTTGCTTTCATCTTGTATTGTTTTTGTATTATTGTTTTTTGGGTATTATTGTCTTTACACTTGTAAAGCACTTGTAACTTGTTTTTGAAAAGTTCTCTACAAATAAAGATTATTATTCAGTCACTCATTACGCAATCATATCCATCTACCCGTAAAACACCCCTGTTTATACTTACTGAGGGGAAACGTGACTGTTCTGTCTGTTCTGTTTGTTCGTGTATGTGTGTAGTTATGTAAGTCGAAGTACAGATGGCCACCACATGCTCAGTGACTCCAACTCGTTGCTTGTAGAACAACCTCAGGGAAGATAAAAGGAGGTAAGGAAAGAGATGGGAGGGAGGTGAAGGGCAAGTGGATGTGGAGTTAATGGCAGGAGAGAGGAAGGAGAGAAATAGAGGAAATGAAAACCTGGGTAAAGAGGAACTTATTCAGTAGAGGAGAGAATTGGTTGGAGTGATGGGAAGGAGGACAAAGAGGTGACGACAAGCAGTGGAGGAGGTACAGACGTGGGAGAAAGGAGGTCAAATAAGAGGAGGTGGTTGCGATGAGAAGAGGGTAAGAGAGGCTTATAAGTAGTACAAGAGAAACGAGTGGGAGGTACTTGCACATAAACCGAAGCTGTGGGAGAACAATCTGGACAGAAAGAACAACTGTTGAGTGACTCATGACGTGATGGTTTTTACCAAAATACTGTAGTTTTCCCTTGTTGCTGGTGATTAATCATTCTTCACTGTAATGCCTCATTGAAACGTGGAAATATCAGCTTTGATGGGACCCTATTTGTCACCAACTAGAGAACGCCTGGTTGGATGAATCATGTTATTTGTGGTAAAAAATTTATTAAAGTTGTGCTCATAAGACATCACAAGTGCACGCTGCATGTGTTATTATAATCAAAACATTTATGTTAAAAGGATGTGGTCAAACTTTGCATGGCGGTTCTTTTAATAGTGCACCTGAACAGTGATTTACTGATGATAAGAAGAGAAGAAAAATTCTTTTCCATCTCTACTGGACAAACTAATCCTAATCCTGCATAACTATTTAAACCAGTTTACCTTGATTATTTCAGCGCTTGCAATTGACCGGCCAATGCAACAGCCTGTGTCACAGGGATTTGTCTCCTCTGATATCCTCCACGCGTTTCTGCCATTCTCCTTCATGTTTTGCGGCGGCAAAGTGTTTGTCAATAGACAATTTCCTTTTATGTTTGACCACAATACCGCACATTTTGTAAAACAGCTTACCCCTGCTTTGGTAAAGAAGATCCGGATACTGTTTTGTCTGCAAATGTGAGACGTTGGTCTCACATGTTTGCTGCATTTTGTAAACAAGGAAGTGAGATTGCTGACATATGACGTACGTTTACGGGAAATGGTGATGAGAGGTCAAATGTGCGGAAAAGTTGTGATGACTCAATATTGCACAAATCACGCTGAATTCATGGTGATTTCTTGAATTTGTGTTAATACTTGCGATCGCGACATTGACGGGACGGATTTACACAAACAAGTAGCAATAGGCCTACATTATACTTAATTTTTAGTGTCTTTGTAATACAAAATTCCTTAAGCATTTCTTAAGTAAGTTAAACCAAATCAAATGTTTAAATTATGAATGCACTACCGATCTAAATGAAATACTGTTAATTTGTCAGTGTCGTGAAGTTCAATGCTTTCCCTATCTGTTATCAAACATGGTAAGGCATAGATATTTTAAATATGGAAAAATAAAGCACTGGTATTCAATAGGGATGCACCTGGGGCTCTTTGCATGTCTTCCCCTCTATCTCTCTCTTTTCAAACTTCTATCCAAATAAAAGGCGAAAAGGCCCCCAAAAAACTTAAACAAATAATAAAAAAGTTGTATTGGTGCATCAATAATTTAAACATGTTTTTGTTTTTCAAATCCAATTTTACAATAAGAAAAATTACAGTATTTAATATAATATTTTTAAAGTACCGTTACCGTCCTGCAACAACTCGCCTCTCATGAGATTTCAGAGCGAGAAATGTCCTTGAGTGAGACTTCGGGTTAAAAACAGTGTTGCCAGGAGTCCCTCATAGGGATCCTTTGCATGATGTTGGTAGGCAGACACCTGTTATAACAGTCTAAGCCTGCTGGTGGCCAAAAAAAGCACTTTTTGTGCATGTATATTTGATGGCTCCACTTGTCCCGAAGGAATACGTTGCAGCCACTGCAGCCGGTTCAGCTGCTGGCTGAAACCATCTACGGCACAGATTTCAAAACTTTTTTTTACCTACTAGTAATTAAACACTAAAATATGTGAAAATGGGTATAAAAATACTGAAATTATCCTTTAACAGCTGATGAAGCATGCCTCTGGAGCTTCACACTGTTTCAACAACTTTTTAATAAGATGAAATCTCACTATTTGAACAAACTGTTTTGAACTGACCTTCAGTGTGATGCCACAACCAGAAATAATAACAAGATTATACAACTCCCAGAGATATACAAGTCCAGGTTGTATAACATAGAAACCGGCTCTGATCTCCGAAACTGATCTCTCTCTCTCTGAGTGCATGGTGGGAGTTTGGTGGTGGAGAGCGTGGTGAGTGTGGCTGAGAGTTTCTGAGTGATTTCAAACTTCTTTTATTTCCCTCCCAAGTGTTTACTGTATGATTGTTTGATCATTGTTTGCGTTTATTGTCACTGTACGTTGCTGTGTGTTTGGGTGGTTTGGGGGGCCGTGTTTCTTGACGGGGATGGCGTCCTCAGAGACGTCGTCCCTGTCTCTGAAGCATGGGGTTGAGGGTGGTGCCGCAGCCCAGCACCACGGTGGAGCAGGTGCTGCTGGCGGTAGGAGAGCAGGTGGTGCATGGAAACATCTCGTGTGCCTCACGCATGAATAAAGCGGTAGGGGCAGAGGGAGGATGACCTGGGGAGGCCAGAGCAGGATGCAGAATGTGTTTCTGTGCAGGATGTAGAGCTGCTGCAGGTCAGCCCAGATAGTGAGGCGGATGATCAGGTGAAGGCTGCTCGTGGCCATGGTGACATGGACTGTGAATCTGACTCCGATAGCTTCTCTATAGCAGACAGCTACTCTCAGAGTATTGACTTGTATTCTCTGGAGGAGATTAATGTCTTCCTGGATGACACTTTTGGGGGGAAAAAAAGCAAATGTCAAAGAATATTTTCCTGATGTGGATAAATTTATTCAGTCAGTCACCACACTGCAGAGAGTTGTTGGGCTCGATTTACTGGATAGCAAGAAACGTTCTAAGGAAAACTCTTAAAACGACAAAGAATAAAATGTCACAGAAAATGATACTTTCAAATTAAAGTAACATGATCATACAACACTGGGTGTTTCATCTCTGCTGGGTTTCCCTGTTGGCCTGTCTCTCTTCTCCTTACATGCAAGGTCTAAGGGTGGCCTCGTTAAACATAAATGGAGGTAGAGATGGAAAAAAGAGAGCTTTAACAGAAGTAATCACACAGAAAAGACTAGATGTAGTTTTCTTACAGGAAACACACAGTGATAGCACAAATGAAATAGATTGGGGCTTATGGTGGGGAGGGCAGCATGTCCTTAGCCATGGGACAAATTTAAGTGCAGGAGTTGCCATTTTGTTTCCCCCTAAGTTAAATGTAAATGTTACATCGAGCACAGAGGTGGTGAAGGGCAGAGTCTTTATTGTGAGAGCTGAAATAGAGGGCTTCAGCTTTATTTTTATTAATGTATATGCACCAAATCAAGGCTCTGAGCAGGAAGAGATTTTCAAAGTAATAAAAGAAGAACTAAATAATACTGGTACTGGAGAGTTTATTGTATTGGGTGGTGACTGAAACTGCTGCACTGACTTTACGTTAGATAGGACTGGAGAGGAGCCACATATTCAGTCCTCCTCTGTTCTGTATTAAGAAAAACTGATTTGGTTGATGTGTGGAGGATGAAACACCCTTCAGATAGGCAGTACACTTGGATCAAAATATCAGATGGTAGAGTAAGTGCAGCTAGACTAGACAGGTTTTATGTACCTTGTTCTTTTACTGCCAGAGTCAGATCATCCCAGTAATTTTTACAGACCATCATTCAGTCTTAATGGAGCTGATTCTTTCTCCCACTGGAAATTTTAAAATTGTTTTGGACTTACTGGATATCTCGGAAAGATGATTTTCTTTCTCTGACTCAGTGGTGGGAGGTAGGAAAACCTCAAATTAGGGTGTTTTGTCAGGAATATACAGCCAGTGTCACAATAAACATCAAGAGAGCTGTGCAGGAGTTAGAGGGCGAGATAAGAGACTTGGAAAATGCCTTATGAACAGATCAGCAAAATAATGATCTTTTACAATCTAAAAAACAGGAGCTTAATTTCTTCCTGCAGGAGAGAGCCAAAAAGGGGTTTTAGTCCAAGCACACTTCACCAGACTACAGGACCAACCACTGTCTTCTTTAACTTAGACAAGTCAGCTGCTTCAAAAAAACAGATGATGTGTCTCCGCCTCCCTGATGGGAAGGTGACCACAGACCCAACGGGGATGAGGAAGCATGGAGTGGACTTTTATAAACTTGTTCAGGGCAGACGGCTGTGATGTTGACTCTGCTGCAGAGCTTCACCAGGGGCTTCCTCAACTGGATCCAGGAGATCAGGAGGCTCTGGGTTTGGATATACCTCTTGATGAACTGACTGCTGCTGTGTCTCAGATGGCGTCTGGCAAGGCTCCAGGAATAGATGGTTTACCATCAGACTTTTGTAAACACTTCTGGACTATCATGGGACAGGACCTTCTGGACATTTTCAAAGAGTGTTTTATAAAAGAGACACTTCCAGCATCCTGTAGGCGTGCAGTTCTTTCTCTTCTGCCTAAGAAAGTAGATTTAGCCCTTTTAAAGAACTGGAGACCATTATCTCTTTTGTGCACAGACTATAAGATTCTCTCCAAGGTCTTATCAAATAGATTGAAAACTGTTATTTACTTTTTAATTGGTGCAGATCAATCATACTGTGTACCGGATAGTTCCATGTTTGATCATTTATTCTCATTGAGAGATGTGTTTGATATTTGCAAAGTATATAACATCAATGTTGGTATCATATCTATTGACCAGGAGAAGGCTTTTGACCTTGTGGATAATGATTTTCTTTTTTCTACCTTACAGGCTTTTGGTGTTGTGGAGGGTTTTCTGTCGTGGGCAAAACTGCTGTATCGTGATGCTTGTTGTGTGGTGAAGTTGGGTGATGGGTTGAGTGTTCCTGTGCCAGTTAGGAGAGGGATCAGACAAGGCTGCCCCATCTCAGGCCAGCTTTACAGCATTGCCATTGAGCCTCTCCTCTGCAGGTTGAGGAGCAGGCTGAGGGGTCTCTCACTGCCAGAGCTGGCTCAGACGCCCCCTGTTGTTGTGGAAGTCAGGTCACTGCATTTAACGTCAATTTGGTGATTTACATGTGCATCAGCATATGCTGATGATGTAAATGTATTTATTTGCAATCAGGGAGACATTCAAGAGTTAGAAGAAAGCCTTGTATGGAAAAGTTTCCTTGCCAAGGTGAACTGGGTAAAAAGTGAGGCTTGTTTAGTGGGGGAGAGTGGTTGCGTGGGGAGCACTCCCTGTCTTCCTGGAAACCTTAGGTGGGGGAAAAAGGGGTATAAAAAGCCTAGGAATTTTTCTAGGGAGTGAGGACTTTCAGAGGCAGAACTGGGAGACAGTGCTGGAAAAGGTAGAAGCCAGGTTGTCTAAATGGTAGCTACCTCACCTGTCCTATAGGGTAAGCGCTCGAGGAATGTGCTGTGGTGATAAGGTGCTACACGTAGACAAACATAGTCAACATAAATAAATGTAGAAATATATAAATATGGAATGGAAGAACAACATTGCAGATATACATGTGCATTATTCTGGGTCTGTGCCGTGCAGAAGTAACGCAACGGAAGAGAAAATTGCGTGCATAAAAATATACAACAACAAAGATCAACAATCAACAACAAATATGTGCGACGTGCCAGGTCTGTGCACAACACGAGATGAAACGGTATTTACATGTGCAGAGACATTTATATCATTTGCAAGGGGGGGGGGGTGTCGTTAGGGGACCCAGGCCTTGTTAATGAGGCTAGTTGCAGACGGGAAGAAACTGTTTTTGTGGCGAGAGGTTTTGGTCCTGATGGAGTCTGAAGCAGTTTGTGTCCGGGTTGGGAGGAGTCAGCTGCAATCTTTCCTGCTCGGCTCAGAGTCCTGGAGGCATACAGGTTCTGAAGAGAAGGAAGATTGCAGCCAATCACCTTCTCTGCAGAGTGAATGATACGCTGCAGCCTGCCCTTGTCCCTGGCAGAGGAAGCAGCGTACCAGATTGTGATGGAGCAGGTGAGGATGGACTCAATGATGGCGGCGTAGAAGTGCACCATCATTGTCTTTGACAGGCTGAACGTCTTCAGCTGCCGCAGGAGGTACATCCTCTGCTGGGCCTGTTTGGAGAGGGAGGTGATGTTCAGCTCCCACTTGAGGTCCTGGGAGATGATGGTGCCCAAGGAAGCGGAAGGAGTCTACAGTGGTGACTGGGGAGTCACACAGGATGATGGGGGAGGGTGGGGCTGTGCTCTTTCTGAAGTCCACGACCATCTCCACGGTCTTTAGAGCGTTGAGCTCCAGACTGTTCTGGCTGCACCAGGTCACCAGATGGTCAATCTCCCATCTGTAGGCAGATTCATCTCCACCTGAGATGAGCCCAGTGAGGGTGGTGTCATCTGCAGACTTCAGGAGCTTGACAGACTGGTGCAGCTGTTGGTGTACAGGGAGAAGAGAAGGGAGGAAAGAACGCAGCCTTGAGGGGAACCGGTGCTGATGGTCCTGGAATCAGAGACATGTTTTCCCAGCTTCACGTGCTGCTTCCTGTCCGTCAGGAAGTCAGTGATCCACCTGCAGGTGGAGTCAGGCACGTTCAGCTGAGAGAGCTTGTCCTGCAGCAGGGCCGGGATGATGGTGTTAAAAGCCGAGCTGAAATCCACAAACAGGATCCTGGCGTAGGTTCCTGGGGAGTCCAGGTGCTGGAGGATGAAGTGAAGGGCCATGTTTATTGCATCATCTACAGATCTGTTGGCTCTGTAGGCGAGGGGGGCAGGGGGTCCAGGAGTGGGTCTGTAATGGCGCTTAGGTGGGACAACACAAGGCGTTCAAAGGACTTCATAACCACAGAGGTCAGGGCGATAGGTCTATAGTGGTTTAATCCAGTGGTCCTTGGTTTCTTGGGGACAGGGATGATGGTGGAGGCTTTGAAGAAGGCTGGCACATGGCATGTCTCCAGTGAGGTGTTAAAAATGTCTGTGAACACCGGAGACAGCTAATCAGCACAGTGCTTCAGGGTGGATGGGGAGGCAGAGTCCGGCCCAGCTGCTTTGCGGGGTTTCTGCCTCCTGAAAAGTCCGTTGACTTCCCTCTCTGTGATGGAGAGAGGAGGGGAGGGGGTGGAGCTGGCCAGTTCTGAGGAGGGAGGGGAAGAAGTGGTGGACTGAAGCTGAGCGGAGGAGTCACAGGGGATGGTGTCCGATTGACTCTTGGCAGTAGAACTGGTTCAGCTCATTTGCCAGATGAGAATCGTTTATGGAGTGGAGGACTTTGGGTTTGTTTGTGTTGGTGCCACCATCAGGCCTACTGGATGAAGTGCAGTGGCTCCTGGTAAATTTCTTCTGGTCCGGTCAACACTGGCTGAGGGCGTCGGTCTTGTATCTCCCTGTGGTAGAGGGAGGACAAGGACTTGTAGACATTCTGTCCAGAACCGCGGCCTTCAGACGGCACAGAGGCTGCTGTATGGCTGCAGTCGCTGCTGGTTAGCTCCTGCTCGACTGCTTCTCAGGAACGCTGGCCGGCTTGGGCTGGATAAACAGCCCATCTGAAGTTGACCTGACTGGACTCACGCCCTTCTACGGCTCGGTGATTAATGCCTGGCAGACACTGACGGTCACACGAACTCCTGACCCTAGGCCAGGTATGTGAATCTATGAGGAGCCGCTGTTTAATAATAACTTCCTTAGAAACTCCACATTTTCCTTGGCTACATTAATGACTAAATTTGTTGAGGCCGGTATGCCACCTCACAAAAGCATCCATGGAAACTCTCGGTGGCATCACAAACATCAGGTCCTCCAGAATGCTCAGTACGGTTGTGGAGGAAGTCTGGCAGTCCCTTTCTGCTGCTTTGCTAGGAAACGTGCTGGCCAATGGAAGGATGACGGTGTGTACATTTTTCTCTCTCTGAGCGTCTGTCCTGCTGCTGAGGAGTGGTGAGAGGAGAGTGGACTTATTCTCTCCATGAAAACACCAGTGCTGGGTAGCTTCAGATCCTGTGGGAAGAAGCAGCTGTACTTCAGTTGTGTGAAGGTGCTGAACCTTCGCTCTCTGGCTGGAGTTAAGGAGTCGAGATGGTGTGAGGTGTTTGCTTCAGACGTTACCCCTAAAGCCAGGTGGAGGGTCCTGTATAAAAACCCCTGTTGAGAAAAGGATGGCGGACCTTCAGTGGAGGATGATACATGGAGCGTTAGTTACGAACAGACACAGAGCTCACCTGGATCCAGGCACCGGGGAGTGCTGTCCATTCTGCGCTCAGAGGGAAACATTAGAGCACTTAGTGGTGGGTTGTCCTCGGCTAGTTGGTCTTTTTAGAGTGCTGAAGGAATGGGTGGAAGCTTTGGGAGAGGATTTCTCAGTATACAGTAAGAAAAAAAAAAACTGACTTTGGTTTTAATAAATTTTTTATTTGGGACAGCTAAGCTAACAATTTGGAAGACCAGGAAGAGTCTGATGTTGGGCCAGGGCTGGACGGATGTGGTGCAGAGCCTGAAAGGTCTGGTTGCAGCTCGTCTGAGAGTAGAGCACGCTTTCTACACACTGACTAGTAATCTGGAGCCTTTCAGGGCTCTGTGGGGGATCAGACATGTTTTATGTTTACTAGAGGAAGATGGTTCACTGGTTCTTAACTTTTATCTTATTATTGTGTGTGTGTGTGTGTGTGTGTGTGTAGTAATCATGGTAGAGGATTTATTATGATTATGGTTTTCTAATGTGACGTAAATAAAAGAAATCAAAGTCTGTCTGTCTGTTTTCTGACTTTCTCAGTCTGTTTACCTTAGCAGGTGATCATTAGACTTTTAAAGGATGCTTTTATCCCAACTAATAGTCAGGGATACAGAGAATGTTTGTGTGTGTGAGAGGGAATTAAAACTGCCATTGTGATAAATTACACCACTCTCTTCCTCTTTCCCCCCTCTCCATTTTTCATTTCTTCTAATCCAAACCCTCACTGTTCTTTCTTTCCCACCTCTCATTGACCTCCCTCCATTCTTTCCCTCCATCTTGTAACCACCAACTCCATCTTTCATGTCTTCCATCCCCCTCTTCTCTTACCTTCCCCTTCTACTCCTCTCTGCCGATATTTGCATCCTTCTATCTCGCCTTTCTCTCAAATCAAATCTGATGAGCTTTACTGGGGTGAATGTTGTTACGTTATTGTCGGTATTACATTTCAATGTGGTGAAATATGAATTATGGACGTATGATGCTAGCTTTCTGAAGGAAGGCTTCTTGAAGGTCAGTATATTTTGTGCTCTCATTGTAAACCCCTGTCTGTTAGCCATGTTTGTCATTGCTACCTGTTTCCAAGGTCAGGCTGTGGTCACTAAATCAACTTTTAATCAGCTATAGTGGTGAGATACAGGATTAATGTATTAGCTAATTTTAAGACCAAAAATGATTTGGGTTCAAATGTTTGTCTTCTCCTCTCTCTACAGTAAGTACCAGTCAGTGAACATCAGCACCAACCTGTATGTGATCAGCCAGCCGTGGCTCTACACTCTGGCCTGGTGTGCCGGAGCTCAGTCCGTAACCACCAACTCCATCCACATCCTGTCCAACATCAAAAAGCCGCTTTACCTCATGGTAAGCAAATTAAACTATATTATCAGATGTTATGATGCCTGCTGTCCTGAATACGGTTCACATCGTATTTC
>NC_060166.1:35159873-35201912 GCF_021292245.1 Micropterus dolomieu
GAAATGTTACCGGCTAAACAAAAGCTTCTCAAAAGAGCAACTTTAAGATACTCCCGTACACCCCTCTGTACTGGCTCACACTTGGACCATTCCAGGTCTTCTCCCTATAAATGACTCCACACTCCATCATTTCCTGTTTGCCCCTTCGGCCCAGATCCCTGCTTGATGAGGAGAACAGGTGAATAAAACAAACACTTGAATGACCTTGGGTAAATCCCATAAGCTAAAATAAATTACTTGAAATGAACTGTGTATGTGTTGTATTTATCCAACCATGATTTCAACTCTTCTGACCAGTACTTATATGAACTGACATGAAATGACAGGCCATGTGTCCATTGATGCTAGCCCATATGCTAAGGGTAACCGTCCAATGCTAATGCTCAGCTAAGGTTAGCTTAGCATGCCAAGACCAACACTGCTGGCTTCCATGAAGGCATGGGGTAGCCCCATGACACAGGGATACAGAGAATGTTTGTGTGTGTGAGAGGGAATTAAAACTGCCATTGTGATAAATTACACCACTCTCTTCCTCTTTCCCCCCTCTCCATTTTTCATTTCTTCTAATCCAAACCCTCATTGTTCTTTCTTTCCCACCTCTCATTGACCTCCCTCCATTCTTTCCCTCCATCTTGTAACCACCAACTCCATCTTTCATGTCTTCCATCCCTCTCTTCTCTTACCTTCCCCTTCTACTCCTCTCTGCCGATATTTGCATCCTTCTATCTCGCCTTTCTCTCAAATCAAATCTGATGAGCTTTACTGGGGTGAATGTTGTTACGTTATTGTCGGTATTACATTTCAATGTGGTGAAATATGAATTATGGACGTATGATGCTAGCTTTCTGAAGGAAGGCTTCTTGAAGGTCAGTATATTTTGTGCTCTCATTGTAAACCCCTGTCTGTTAGCCATGTTTGTCATTGCTACCTGTTTCCAAGGTCAGGCTGTGGTCACTAAATCAACTTTTAATCAGCTATAGTGGTGAGATACAGGATTAATGTATTAGCTAATTTTAAGACCAAAAATGATTTGGGTTCAAATGTTTGTCTTCTCCTCTCTCTACAGTAAGTACCAGTCAGTGAACATCAGCACCAACCTGTATGTGATCAGCCAGCCGTGGCTCTACACTCTGGCCTGGTGTGCCGGAGCTCAGTCCGTAACCACCAACTCCATCCACATCCTGTCCAACATCAAAAAGCCGCTTTACCTCATGGTAAGCAAATTAAACTATATTATCAGATGTTATGATGCCTGCTGTCCTGAATACGGTTCACATCGTATTTCCTACAGGTTAGTTTGGATGCATGGAGCTCGATCTGTTATCTTAGCATGCAGTACATTTTCACATTGTTGCACCATAGTTATTTTTTCCTTGGACATGGCTGTCCTAGCTGGTATTAGATTATATATGTATAACAGGGGAAATATAAACAGATTTTTTTTTAATCATGGAGTACTGTACGTGTGCTGAGGTCACTAGTTGGTCTAGGCTGCTTGGTAAGACAAACGGAAGCGAAGAAGAAAAGACAAGAAAATAATCATCCAAAGAGCTACTACAGTGACTTAGTATTGTACTTCATGATTAGAGAGTAATGTAATGTAACTACCTAATATATGTCATAACCCACATATCACTAGGGTTATTTTTTCTTTGGAAAAGCTCCCTACAGAGGCACAGAAGACATTATAAGAAGACATAACTGACAAACTGATTGATGGAGTGTCCCATTGAACAATAACTCTGCTAAAGAGAGCTTCTGTTGTACTTGCCTGCCTGCACTCATTGCCCACATAGTTTTTACACTTGTGTGGCTAAGACTCATGAGACACATTGAAATTGTTAGCAATTATTTTAGAATATGAAAATGTTGTTGCAGCTTTTTAAAAAGACACTTTATAAGAAAATACATTGTCTGTGAACAGTGGCTGTTAGAAACAACAAAAACTTAAAAGCTAGTATTGCCACATTAGCTAGCCTACCAAAATGTTGAGGTACTTTGCATCTGTTTGACTTTATGTTTGTGCTCCTTAGCAGATGGCCAGATTTGTCCAGGTTGTTTTTTTTATGTCTCCATGAAATAGTAAAATGTTCCAACAAATCCTTCTACAGGCAGGGCAGCTGTATTTATATAACACATTTTATACACAGAGGCCATTTAAAGTTGAGAATGCGTTAGAGCAACATTAATTTAATTTTAAATATGTCAAATTTATTTTGGCCTGAGGTGAGTTATAAACCAGCAGCTACAATTTCAAATCTATTGCTCTGCCTTTAACTTCTCACAGACTTAAAGCTAGAGTGCGGGACTTTTACATATGAACGTCCATTAGATTCGAGCCCTTGTCAAACGATACTGATTAATACTATCACCATCATGTAAATCTCTCTGTATTTGTAGTATAGCAAAGATTTTAAATCTGGTGTCCGTGGCGACATTTGCACATTAGTGAATCAGTAGTTATGTGTTTTATCCCAACCAGCAATGATGTTCCACACTGAATGTTTAGGAGTTTCTCCTAATTCGACAACTTAGGAACTTTTAGCCTATAGGATGTTTTGGGACTATGGCTCCAGACTTTGTACATTAATATTTTAGGTTGGAGCAGCACAATTAATCTAATCGCAATGTCGTCATGTGCGATTATATAACCGCAAAACCGCTGCAGTCTGCTCATTATCTCCCCCCACATTGGGCTCTCGCATGTGCCCCTAAAAACTGATAAGCCTACCTGCAATGAGAGAAATTATTTGTGCCACTAACTTTTAAGACAACAACCTACCATAACCACCCTCCCCACCGCTATTTTTTCAAAACATAGTCCGTCTCGCCACCGGAGCACCGGTAGAAATGCTGGTGCTCCGGTCGCTCTGTGACAGTGACAGAGAGACGTCGGTGGCAGCTAAAGCGGTAAGACAAAAGAAAACAGGGAGACGATAAAGAAAGTTTGAGTTTAGCTGTATCGGTGCATTTAGTTGTTCAACATGTTCAACTTTTTACAGAGCCAGTCAGTCACTTTTCATCAACCGACCAATCACAGGCTGGATGGGACGGGACATTAGAAAAAGTTTGACGTTCTACAGCAAATAATTAAATGTTGAAGAATATGATTATTGACAAGTTAGTAGGCTACTTAGCATTAACAAATTAGAGACCAATGTAGAGCCTTTTGCTTGCACAAGGATTAAATAAATAAAAAACAACCCACAGAAATGAAACAGCTGTAACTGGATTTAATATTCGACTAGTGGTTATTATAATGAATGTTGTTTATTATTGTTGTACTAACAGTGTACTATTAACTAAACATTATACTCTTTATTTAATACACATGTGCAGTTCCTCCTCCAGGTTGTGGATAGAGACTCTGCATTAGACAGATGGACATTGAGCCGGTGCCAGTGTGCCAATATGTGCTGCTTCTAGCTGCCTCCTCTGTAGAGCAACGCGCTCCCCTTGTTCTGTTTTACTTGTTATTGTTATAAATATGGTTTAACTTTGTTCAAGTTAAGAAATACACATTTCAAAATTTTAGTATTTCACACATTCCTTGATAATTAAGCAAGTAGACTCAATACCATTTGTTCCATTAAAATCGAATCGCAATATTGTCCACAATAATCGCAATATGACTTTTTCTCCAAATTGTGCAGCCCTAATTTTAGACATCTGGAATTTGCTCTTATCCACAGTTAGTTTCAATGAGTGAGTAGGGAGGAGGTTCTATATCAGTTTGAAAATCTCTTCAGCAGGTATCATGAGTGTTTGAAGATTGAGCCTGTGACCTTTTGGTTACATAAACAGAGCAGCCAAATATAAACTACGAGCTGCAATAAGGAGAGCAAAGCGCAGTTAAGAAACAAAACTGGAGCAACAATTCTCATCAAGCAGCTCAAGATCAATATGGAAACATCTGAAGGACATGACAGATTACAAAAAATCCAGAAAAATTAAATAACTTATGCAAGGTTTGAAAAACCAAACTCACCAGCCACCCCCCCGACCCCATTCCAACACCTTCTTCAGCATCCAGGAGGACGAAGTGAGAGCTACATTTAAGAAGCTTAACATCAGGAAAGCAGCATTGCCGGATGGGATCAGTCCTGCTTTACTTAGACATTGTGCAGCTCAATTGGAGCCAGTATTTTTTGGACCCGGATCAATTTGCCTACCAAGCCAGCCGGTCGGTTGAGGATGCAGTCAGCATAGCACGCCACCATATCCTGCAACACCTGGAATCACCAAACACCTACACACACACCCTTTTCATTGACTTTAGTTCCGCCTTTAATACTATTAACCCATTTAAACTCTTTACTACACTCTTGGACATGAACATTGATCCAGCCATATGCCACTGGATAAGGAGCTTCCTGTGGAATAGATCACAGAGGGTGAAGGTTAATAACATAACCTCACACTCTCTCACCCTGAGTACAGGAGCTCCTCAGGGCCGTGTTCTCTCCACTTGGCTCTTCTCCCCGTACACCGACCACTTTACATTCAGTGAGAACAAAAGTATTGTGGACGACACAACCATTGTAGTCCTCATCTCAGACAACGATGAAACCCAGCATCGCGTGGAGGCGGACCAAGCTGTCACTTGGTGTTCGAACAATGACCTCCAGCTCAAACCAGCCAAAACCCAGGAACTCATTATTGACTATAGACGTAGGCCATTTCCCAAAACACCCATACAAATAAACGGCAACCCACCATCACTGACTCCTTTTTTAAAATTCCTTGGAAGACACATTAGCAATAACTTGAAGTGCACAACTAACACCGAACACATCATTGCAAAAGCTCAACAAGGACTTTACTTCCTCAGGCAGCTTAAAAAATATCAGATCAAGCGTCAACTCTTTGTTCTGTCTACTCCGCTATCATCAAGTCCATCATTACATCATCGATCACAGTATGGTGTGGTAGCAACGACCGCCAAACAAAGGATAAACTACAGCGGACTGTCAACAAAGCATCCAACATTGTAGGAAAACCACTGCCCTCAGTTGATTCCCTCTATACACATCGGACTGCAAAGCGAGCAAAGAAAATCATCTCCGACCCCTCACATCCTGCTCACCACCTCTTCCAGCTCCTTCCCTCAAGGAGGCGCTACAGGTCACTTTCTACCAAGACCAAACTCTTCACAAATAGCTTTTTTCCCATAGCCATCAGGACTCTGAACTCCTCCCTTTAGTTTAGTTGCCTTCTCACACCCTGTGTAAGAAGGCAACTGTATGGTCGTGTGTATGGTCATTTACCCACTGTTTTGTTTTTGTTGTTGTATTGTTACATGTTTGTCTATTTCTTGTCTGTAATGTATGTACGTGATGTAGAGCTTAAACATACTGTACCGAAAACAAATTGTCACCACCTACATATCTTTCTAAATTCAAATGAGTTGGATTAAGTTTTTAACATGAGCATTCAAGTCCAAGTATTTATTGGCACTAAATTAAATAATGATATTCATGTTCACAATTTCTTTTTTTCAGCAAATGTAATCAACCCTTTCCTTCTCTGCCTCTCTCCAGACTCCAGAGGAATATAGTTTAATGTGGATTCTGACTGATGCCGTGTCTGCCTGCCTCATCATTGCAGTTTTCTTATTCCATTGGTGCGTAGAGACACACACACACACACTCACACTCACACTCACACACACTCTGCGGTCATAATGATCCCTCCCCTGCTAATTGCAACGTCTGGTGTTGGGGTGGTGAAGCAGTGCAGGGCTGAGTCATCCTGGCTGCTGATAAGGTTTTATTATTAATATGTAATCTGAGATGTGGCCATATGATGTGAAGACAGGAAGCACAAAGGTGTTTTTGATCCCGTAATTATATGGAGAACGTGTGTGTGTGTGTGTGTGTGTGTGTGTGTGTGTGTGTGAATAAAAGATAACTATAGAGATGAAAAAGAGACAAGAAAACACAAACCTCAGAGGATATGCTGATTTATTTTTCAACCTGTTACTTATTAGTATGGGCCATCATTTATATCCGTTACTGTGGATAGAAAAAGTCTACACACCCCTGTTAAAATGCCAGGTTCTTATGATGTAAAATAATGAGACAAAGATAAATCATGTCAGAACTTTTTCCACCTTTAATGTGACCTATAATTTGAACAATTCAATTGAAAAACAAACTGAAATGTTCGAGGGGAAAAAATGAAAAATAAAACCCCTCAAATAACCTGGTTGCATAAGTGTGCACACCCTCTTATAACTGGGGATGTGGCTGTGTTCAGAATTAACCAATCACTTTCAAAATCAGGTTAACTAGAAGACATTACACACCTGCCATTACACTCACCATCATTTAAAGTGACTCTGATTAATCACAAATAAAGTTCAGCTGTTCTAGTAGGATTTTCCTGATATTTTCTTAGTTGCATCTCCGAGCAAAGGCCACGGTCCGCAGAGAGCTTTCAAAGCATCAGAGAGATCTCCTTGTTGAAAGACATAAGTCAGGAGACGGGGTACAAAAGAATTTCCAAAGCATTAGATATACCATGGAACACAGTGAAGTAAGTCATCATCAAGTGGAGAAAATATGGCACAACTGTGACTTTACCAAGAACTGGACGTCCCTAAAAAACATGTGACATGTGACAACTATCTCCTGTATTCTTCATATGAATGAGGTAGGGTGGCAAGACAGAAGCCTGTTCTTACAAAGAAAAACATCCAAGCACGGCTGAAGTTTGCAAAAACAAACATCAAGTCCCCCAAAAGCATGTGGGAAAATGTGTTATGGTCTGATGAAACCAGGGTAGAACTTTTTGGCCATAATTCCAAAAGTTATGTTTGGCGCAAAAACAACACTGCACATCACCCAAGGAACAGCATAGCCACATGAAGCATGGTGGTGGCAGCATCATGCTTTGGGGCCGTTTTTCTTCAGCTGGAACCGGGGGCCTTAGTCAGGGTGGAGGGAATTATGAACAGTTCCAAAAAACAGGCTATTTTGGCACAAAACTTTCAGGTGTCGGTTAGAAAACTGAAGAGGAAGTTCACCTTTGAGCACGACAACGACCCAAAGTACTCATCCAAATCCACAAAAGCATGGCTTCACCAGAAGAAGATTAATGTTTTGGAATGGCCCAGCCATAACCCAGACCTGAATCCAATTGTACATCTGTGGGGTGATCTGAAGAGGGCTGTGCACAGGCCATGTCCTCGTAATCTGACAGATTTGGAGCGCTTTTGCAAAGAGGATGTGCCATGCTAATAGACTCCTACCCAAAACGACTGACTGCTGTAATAAAATCAAAAGGTGCTTCAACAAAGGATTAGTGTAAGGGTGTGCACACTTATGCAACCAGGTTATTTGAGGTGGAAAAAGTTCTGACATGATTTATCTTTGTCTCATTATTTTACATCATAAGAACCTGGCATTTTAACAGGGGTGTGTAGACTTTTTCTATCCACTGTATAACATTTGTCTTGCCTAATTGCAGAGAGACTGTGGCACCACTAGACACCTTTGGGTTTGAGTCTATCACACACAAGTGAACACACCCACCCATTATTGTAGTCAGAAATATAGGAAATAAAGGTGTGAATTATTTTGTTTAAACCATGTTTCTTATTAATTGTTGGGTTGGTTAAGTCAACACATTGGGAATTCTTGTCAACAGCTGTCTCAGTGTGATAATTTGAAATAAAAATCAAAATTCAATTCGCTTCATAATCATGAATGCCTTCTAGGAGAGAACGTGCTCTAATAACTCTATAATAAAAAGATAATTGTGTCTCGCCTCGCTCTTTGACTGTTGGTTTTTCACAACAACAATGCTTCCTGACATGGTCGGCCAATTCGTTGTACAAACTAGTTCCCTTTGAGCATAACCTGGCCCTTAGAGTGAGGATATAAAAAGAGTGAGAGTGTGAATGTCAGTGAGATTCATCCCTTCCTGTTAGCCAGATGAGGCTCTTCACTACAAAGAGCTGGATATATCTTTCATGGCCTCCTCTTTCATCGTCACTCCCTCTCTTCTCCCTTTTAATCCTGGGCTTTAGTCAACACTCACCTGGACCAGACACGCATGCACACATGCATGCTCGGTGTACACATCAAAGCAGTTACTGTGGCAGTCTCAAAGCACTTTGGTAAACAAATGAACACACCTGGTTATTCTCTGATCTCTCTCTTTGGTGTGTGTTACAGGTGGAGAGAGAGAGGCCTGCCCTTCTGGTCTGGCAGCCGTCAGACTCACGAGAACGGACCTTACAGCAAGTTCAGGACGGGTATGAGAAAATGTTTTTGCTCTTCACTCTTTGTTGGTTGCTTGTGTTTCTACACTGTCGTTCTGGATCTTTGTCTGAGACTAATATTAGATAATTAACCCATGCACACAAAAAACGTTCACCCACCGTCTGTTCCATCCTCACATCCAAAGTCTCAAAAGTCAACTTTGTGGGCAAGCGAGTGCTGAGTAGTTGCAGGCCCTGTGCTCACAAGACTATGGGGACTTACAGAGTGTCTTGACCAGGTTGTTGTAGGAATACTGCAACATTTTGGGAAATACTCTTGTTTGCCGTCTTCCTGAGGAAAAATGATACATCAATTTCATCTCTGTAGATTAGTACAGAGTTAGAGCATGGCTTTAAACAGAAAATCACTTATCAACAGGTTTTAAGTCTTGATTACATGTTGTAACTCATTACAGCAAGCTAGCCACCGACACATCTAGGAATCACCAGTTTGCTTCAAAGCTGGAAACTTCACTGTGAGGACTGTACTTTTTACTGTTTTTGCTGAACACACATTGATATTGACCTTAGCAAACAATCATACTTTCCAGTATTCATTTAAATGTAGCTTGGCTCAAGTTGTTGCTTGTCTTTGCATGCAGTCCTCTCCTGTGTGTTGTATGTGTCAGACTCTTCAGAAGTCATCTGTATTCGCTGGAGCACCCTCCACTCTGAACCCCCTGCTGGAGCCCTCGTCTCCCTCCCCTTGGTCTTCAACCCATGAACCCCTGCATGTCAGCCCTGCATGTCAGCCCTGCATGTCAGCCCTGCATGTCAGCCCTGCATGTCAGCCCTGCATGTCAGCCCTTCAGGAACCTTGTATGAACCCAGAACCCCGTTTGAACTGTACAAGCTTCTATGTTTCCTGTAGAAAAATAGCATGAAACCTATATAAAGCCCATAAAAGCATAGTAAGAGATTTGTGTGATTTAAATGACTGTGGGGATTAAACTTCCCCTAGCAAACAAGAGCAAAGCATGTCATGTACTGATGCATGTACAAATAAAGTCTAGAGGTAGACGAGTGATGAACGTCTGAAACGCTCCAGAAACACCTGCAAAAAAGCTGTTTGTGTGGGTTGCCCTTTACCTAAGCCTGCAAACTATTTAGCCCCTCTCTAGTAGCTCCCTGACTTTGTCAAAACATTTAAGTGAATAACCTTTTTTATATGTACATTTTTTTATAATTGTTGTAGGCCTAAAGTCATCCTAGAAGTATTCACCTGTAAAAACATGCAGCATATACATCAAATAAAAAATGTTTTTACACACGCGCCAACTAAAATGGCGCTAAATCAATAGCAGTGTCTTGAATGGGTAGCCTGTTCTCCTGAGACAGCTATGGATTTATAGTATACCACCGCTATTGCTGGCTTTCCAGAATGTTTGATCTACGGTAATTTTATACTTTCATAAATGCTCCAAGAAATTGCATTAGAAAGGCAAAGTTACATGAAGTAGCCAAATAATCATAAATACCCTATAGGCCAAAAAAAATGAATGAATGGTCATTTAGACCTATTAGTAATGTTGATAAACTAATTTATACCAATAGGCGGTGGTAACTGCTTAAATATGTTTTTGTGGCTCCAAACAGTTGTTTCTGGCCCAAAGTGGCTCTTTACATTTTAGAGGATGCCGACCCCTGAATTTAGCATTGCAGCTATATTTAGAGAACATAAATCCTTTTCAGGTGTAGCTGACGTAGTAACACTGTAGCTGTACAAGCCTAAATGTAAAATGTAAATGAGTGTCAAAAGTGGCGTCATAGTCCACAGAAAACATAACTCTAAATCAACCACAGATGACCTCCATTAGATAACTATTTATAAAGCCTGGAAATAAGTCTTTAAGTACACTATACATGTCCTAAAAGTGGTGGGGACATAAGGGCTCAGATTAGGGGCGTAATGATACACTTTGACGTGACGATTCACGAGAACAAGACTAGAAGATTTTTAACACTATTTTGAAGAAATAGGAAATTTGAAAATACATGAGGTCCTCCGCCAGTAAAGCATAAAACACTTAATTTCCTGCAGTCTGGAGACATTTTCTGCTCCAATCTACGGTGGAAATGTGTTTATTTATATAAAGGAAAACACAAAATTCAGCAGGCAGGGGACAATTTATAAATATAACCAAATATAATGCAGTAATCAGCAGCTTGTTTTATTTTGCTTAAGTTACTTTTTTTTGGACAATGCACATTTGTTTTTCTTCTGTAAATTGCATGGCATGTTTTCTTTAGAACATTTTTAACAAATGCTTCCAAAAAGTGATGGGGACAAAATTAGCCATTTTTTATCACATCTTTTCATTTATAGATGCATAGCTATCTTACACTTTTTTCAGTTCAAATTCAAAGGGGTTTTATTGGCATAGGATACAAACCTTTACGTTTTCAAAGCAAGCGTGTGTTCAGATGAGTATAAATAACTTGCAACAGAAAAAAAATGTAGATTTGCAGTTAAACCCCCCCCTATTCCCTTATATGTGTTCCTCGTGCACCCTTGCTTTGAGCCCTCTCTCCTCCAGTATGGACTCTGTATTACTGCTCCTTGACATGTGAAGGGATCCTGTTTGACCTTTGCCCCCCTTTGCAGAGCTGAGTGACGTGTGGTCCATCTCCAGCGTCAATGTCCGGCCTGACCTACGGAGCACGCCCAGTTCACCCAGTGCCCCTCACCTGCCCACCATCACCGAGGAGTGACTGAGGGAGAGAAAGAGAGAGAGAGAGAGAGGCCAGATAGGGAGGTACAGGTGATGAGAGATGTTAAAAAAAAAAAAAAAAAAAAGGATTTGTTTAGTGAGAGAGAGAGAGAGAGAGCTTTGTCATGGCATCGGAAAAGTTTTTGTTGATGGCTTTCAAATTAGAATTACAGACATTTTAAAGCTATTATTTATAACATAGTTTAACATTAAAAAACTAGATGTGTCATCACATTTCAGTTAAAACGTTGCTTAATTTGTGACATTGCCTTTTTTTCAACTAAGCCCTGGCGAACTAGTGAGGAAAGCTCAGAGGAGTGCAGAAATCATTCCAGTGAAATAACCAAACAAAACATATTTGTCTTGGACAGAAAATTGGATCTCGTCACTCATAGTAAGAAACTGATTGAGAAAATGTGTTTTCAGGGCCTTTTAAATTAAAGAGAAAAGATAATGGAGAGAGACAGCAAACTCTCTTGTCTTTCTCCGCTTCCTCTCTCAGTCTGCGGGCCGACTGCCTGCAGGAACTGAACTGCTGAACCAAACCTCATTCACTGACCTGCCATCCGGGACGGAGCAGAGAGACTCTGGACTCGAGCCTGGAAGCACCAGTGTTTTTTTTCCATACTCTAATCTCATAGATGCCATTCAGATGCCTGGGCGGTGAGGACACTCAAACACTAGCCCAGAGGCTGACATGCTTGATGAACATTTTCATCTTTGGTCATTCAACATCACCAGCTGATATTGACTAGATGTTAAAGAAACAAAACCTCACACAAGAAAGAAGAATCAATATATGCTGCTGTAGTAGTACATGAGTCTCTTTCACTCATCCGCCTCGTGTTTCTAGTAAAAACCAAATGTTTGTCAAAGGAAAAGCGGCAGCGTGGAGGTGAAGCTCAGAGTGAGTGAAAGCTGATGGTGATGAAAATTGTAACTTCGGAGCAGGAGACATGTGGACGATGATAAAATGGAGAATCTTCTGTAGGAGCTATACTTTTATTTTTTCAGCTGTACAATTATCAGGTGCATTTGACCAAACCTTAAACCATGTCTTGACCATGTGAGTTGTTGGAAGCAGTGTATGAACTGTACACTGTTGGGCTGACAGAATGAATGTAAACCTGAAGCTTGAGAAGATATTGTTAGTTACTATTTATGTTTTGTACTAAAGTGAATGTATTACCAAGCGGGGCCGTGTTTCTCAAAAGCATACGAGGAATGTTTTGGCAGGGAGTAATTTCAGTTTGGGTACAGATGCTAAATGTAGTATCAGCTGCTCCAAATAAAGATAAAGATGCTTTTGAGAAACCGGACCCTGTGTTCTTTTTGCAAGGCAGTGAGTACAGCATCTGCTTTTTCCTCAAATATACAAATATACGCACACAGTACCATATGACTATATAATCTGTGGGTTACACTTTATTTGGAAAGTCTGCTACAGATGGTTAGTTGAGATTCAACTGATTCACATATTAAGCTGTTTTTTAGATTTGGTTTAGGTACACAAAACATTTTGATTAGGGGATGATCATGAATTACCCCAAATATACTTTATTGATAATCTGTTAAACATCTAAAGGTAAAAGAAAAAACATTTGAAAACTATCTGTTGGTGGGCTATCCAAATATAAAGTGTCATCTTTGTTGTGTTGTCCTAACTCAAACTCTTAAATCCAGAGTGTCTTGTCTCAACTTTTTAGGTGTGAAATCCGTGAAGTTAGGGGCTTTGATTTTTTGAGGGGTTTTCCCAGTTTTCTGCACAGTTTTGGAGGTGAATCAGGAAGTGCTGCAGTAAGTGCCATTTAAAAAAATAATAATAATAATAAAATTATTGTTAGGATCAATCACTCTAAGCAAAGTAAATGTGCAGGAATTTATTTAAAACAATCTTAACAATAGTTTGGATGCACATCCTCGCAGGTATCATTTGAAATGAATCAGTGCAACACAGTTTACAGTGTGCTGCTCATTACATTTAACCTGCAGTCAGAATCCATGATTTTATCCAACTAGTGTTGAAGCTCCCATTCTCAGTCATTCTTAGCTTTTTATTAATATTGGACTTTGAAATTTCGGATTCTGTTGGATTTGAGGTTACTCTGTCTTTGTCTTTGTGTGTCCTGCACCGTTGAACTTACACAGGCCTGGTTATGGTCTGTCTGGCCAAGGTGATGCTGAAACTTGTCTTAAGACAGATGTTTGGCTGCAATCAGAAGTTTCTGGTCTCTTTATTTTGTCTTAAAAAAACTTCAAGGCAACACAAGACGAATGAATGAGAAGAATGAAGAATGAGTTTGTGTAAGTCCTGAAGTCAGAAATGACTGAATGAAACGAGGCTAAAATTATGTAGATCTAAAGTTTAGACATTACAGTGCAGTCACATCACCGTCTAAGACCAAGCAACTTAATGTACTTGTATTGTGATATGAATAAGTGGTTAGCACTTAGTTTAATTGTATTTGTGTTCCTGTTGAGAATATAGTAGCTGATCTGTTGGGTAGGCTAAGCATTTTAGCTGCAGTTATCAATCACTGCACAGCCATATTTATTATATTGAATTTGATGTTTCCCACCATAAGACCGTTCATTTTAAGCGAGCGAGTCTGGTGACAATGCGGCATTGCATTATATTTGCTTTAGAGATGCATTGCATTTTGAGCCTTGCATGTAAGGGATTTATTCGCCTTTTGTTTTATAGATGCTTTCTTAAAGTGAAATTTGCCCCAATGTTGTATCATACTCAGAGCTCATGTAGACTGTGTCTTTAGGCAGATATTCAAGTGGTTTCCACTTTAAAACAATATCCTAACATCCATAGAAGCATCTGTTGTTCACGAAAGGGCAGCTCTCCAGAGGTCACAAACGGCAAGTTGTGATGAAAACAGAATGATTGTAGATAAAATCAGGGAACACATGAGGTGATTCTGTTGCAGTTTTTGACCTTTGCAGTGTTGCCTTTTTTCCTCACTTCAATTTTGGGAAATACAGACATTGCTGTTTTTTGAAAGGCAGTTCAGAAGTTCAGAGCTGGAGTTGTGTGTCTGGCATCCTGAAATCAGAGGTTTAACCTCAAGCTGTTTTAAAAAAAAAAAAAATTTAAATCTCTATATTTAAGGCAAATATCCAGTTAAGTTATGGCTGCATTAAACTGTTCACATGCAGGCGACTCGTGCATGCTGCTCTGCACGTTATTTCAGTAAAGAAAACGCAAGGAAACTTTAAATTAGTGCGACCAAACCATAAAGAAGGACAATCAGTGAATCAGAGGAAAGAGATGTCAATTACACCAGAGACACATTGTCAGGCTGTTTATATATAAACTCTGGAGGCAAACCGCTTCTCATCATTTAATGACAGCCACCTTCATTCCAGACTGGTGAACAAAATTACTTGAAAGGCTTTTCTTGGTTGCAGGGCTGTTCATTCATCATCAGTATATAATATACCTGCTTTGCTGTCTTGATGCCTGCAAGAGTCCGGTGTACATCAAAATGTGTTTTTTACAGGGTATGTTTGAGGTAAATTCCCATGTTATGGAATTATTATCATAATTCACTTCACTGAAGTTCTCCATAATCAAAGATGTGTGTTAGATTTGGCTCCATCAGTGGTGTGATTCAAAATTCATGGCCTTTCCCTGCCTGGAAGCTGTGGTCCTGTTCAACGCCTGGAAGTGTGGACATAAAACATTGGATTTCTTAAAGTCAGATCTGAATTAGGAACACACACAGAAATGTTGAGTGAAAGCAAACTGTCAACATCTCTTAAAGTGTATAAATGCTCAACATTGTCTTTGACTAATAGCTGCAGTACTTGCTGAGAAACGTAACCTAAGATATGGGATAATATTATAATGTGGGTGTAATAGTCCATTCTTTCAAATGGTTAAGTCTCTGTAGCATTTTACATCTTGTGCTGTACTGAACAGCTATTTTTATTTTATAGAAGCATTCTCAACTTTTGGTTTCTTTTTTTTTTTTACTGTAACTTTTCTCTGATTGTAAATGCTACTGTCATCTGGTATTAAAACATTAGACAAAAGGTTTGGTTGTTGGTAGCACTGTCTGTGGTGGTTCTCCATCACATTTTTCGTTTTCTTCTTCTCTCTTCAAAAGAAGTTATTCAAGTGATATTATTCTGCAAAAGCATGTGATACTATTACTAGACTAGACTGCTAGAAACAATTCATCAGATGAAAATAAAGGTGGGAATGGAAAAAAAAGAAGGAAATTGACTAAAATGAACAATCAAACTGGAGCGGGAGAGAAATTCTGCTGCTGGTAGACGAGTCTGTGTATGGTTAAAGAGCTAAAGAAATGCACTTATGAGGTACATCTGGGACATCAGATAATAAGAACTTATTACAGTGCTGACATAATTACCTACGGTATGTAAAGTGGTTGCATATCAAATATAAATGTTATTCTTGTTTGCACCGCTAATAAATGCTAAGAAAGAAAGAGAAGGTTAATGGATGTAGGTTAATACATGTTTATGTATGCTGTCCTCCCATCAGCTCTTTAAAAATCTCACAAACTACTGTAAATTGTTTGTTTTTTCTTTATCTAAATGTTATCTTTACTTCCTGGTTCAGACGCCGTTTGGTCACAGATGGGGAACCCCGCTCCACCTGGTCGTCTTGGGTTTGTTGCATCTGTAACTCATGCCTCTCTATCTGCTGCAGTGGCGCGCACACACACACAAACAGCGGAGCCTGTCATTTTTCGGGTTGTTGAGTTCATCTGTGTATTGATATTCGGGTTACTGATGCACAAACTTGTTGAACTTGGTGAAGCTGCTCTGGTGGATTTGGGGGCTCATCCTGGTTACATGAACAGTTTGTGGCTGTGAGATTCCTTTGATACCTTTTACACTTTGATGGCTGTGGAAACATCAAAGCCTTGTGCAACACACAAGCATGGCACAATGGTTTTATTTACATTTAATTGAAGTACCCATACTGACATTGAAAAATCACTGGTGATTTTTACTTATTTGATGTTTTCTAAACTTTATATGCTTTGCACCACACATAACAGGTCTCACTACATATAGATATTATTCTGCAAGTAGGAGTAAAACATTTTACATTTAAAAAGGACCCCTTAACCAGGATTCAATAAGAGCCTAAATCAAAGCGCAAATTTAGAATCACTAACCTAGAAACACCCGATCCTTGTAGACCTTTTCACTGCAGCCAGAACATTTTGCCAGTGACACAACTGTTCTATAATGTATAACAATGCCACTTCCCAATATTATATTACTGTTAAAAGCATAAGACAAAGCTAACTGGTAAATATACCAGTGAACAAACATGTTGCATTAGCAACATTATTATTATTACAAATAGTCCATACATGAGTGTCCCAATTATGTTAAATAAATTTTGAACACAAGTTATTTATTAACATCAATCAAGTCAAAACAAGTCACATTTTTTTACAAAAGTGAGAGCACTCATTACAGACAATGAAAATACTTCAGGAAGTCGATTTGAATTACACAGTCACAGACAAAACAAACTTCCACATAAAATGCGACACTACAAGAAAAAAAAAAAAAGAAAGAAAAAGTTTGCATTAGTCCACAAAGAAAAACACCACACTGAAAAACATAATTGTATCAAATGGAACGATTGGCACGGTTTAAAAATACCAGTGTATTTGTTCATCATACTAACAAAACAAAACCAGTGCAGGTTAATGGATGAAGGGTTTGTCAGTTTCACGAAAACAAAGAAAATAAGACTAATTATTAGAAGATTAATTCACATCAAAAAATCTGTGCCACAAATCCTTAAACATACAATTTTAAAACAACCTGTTTATTTTTTTTAAAGCCAAACATAACACTTCATTTGCTCATGGACCCACCTTCTTTCACACATCAGGGCTTCTGGTTTAGTTCAGCAAAAATCTGATCTGTGCCACTACAGGGGAAAAAAAAAACAGCTGGTTGTCTGTTTTTAACTAGTAAGGCCACTGGTGGATGGAGAGCCACTGGGTGAGTGTACTTCAAATATTCCAAATGTTTATCTGGTTTTACAGCAGATGTTCTCTCATCTGGGAAAACAACATACCTTGCCATGTCAGCGTCTTTATTGTTTAATTAAAGGTCAGTTTTGTGTGAAACCTCAAAGTTTAAACAAAACCAGGGTTGTATATCAGAAATGTCATGTCAGAAATGTGTGAAGAATGATCCTAAACTTTGATTTAACAGTAAAACAAACATTTCTTTTGTAAAAAATATGACTTGGGTATAAAGAATAAGAGTAAAATTATGTAATTTCAAGGGGTTTTGCTCACTTAAAACTAACATTTTACTCTCTACACTCTGTTCATAGTCAGGATCCAGAACAATGTATTTGAGGAATTCTTAACATTTCTCATGAACTACTGCATGTTTTGATTTTCTTTGAATGTTATGTGTGTATTTTCATGCAGGTCCACCACAGCTCAGCCTTGGGGTGGAGGTATGTGCTCGATTAGTATTTATATTCTTTTAAAGTAACTTAGAATGCCAGTCTTGGGAGATCTGTGAATACATTTTTGTTTGTATTAATTTGGTAACACTTCAGCATTAAAATTCTTGGTAAACAGGACAATTTTAGGCAACTGTACTGAAAAAAGTGTAGATTCTGAATCTAGAGTTCATTTATTATCTCAGTTATAAATGCAGTTTGTAGCCTCAAGTCCGCATATATTAAGACATATTACATTTTTAACAGTAAAAAAAAAAAACTATGACTGCTGAGCGTGATAAATGAGCAAACTCCTTCCACTGATGAAGACCAGGAGATGCAACTAAAATGCCCAGGAAAAGCTTGTAACAGGAGCTTGAGTTATTTGGGATTATTTGTCACACTACAGGAATGTTACAAAAGCCCCTTAACTGCAGCTGCCCATGAATGCTGGGTAATACAGTCTCAACAGAAAAAGAGAAACAGTTAAGATATGAAATGGAAAAAAAATGCTGATAATAATCTACAACATTTAACGAGGTGTAAACACAAACTATGAATTGTATTAAAAAAAAAAAAAAACTCCCATATTAAATAGTTACATAAATAGCGAACCTGAACACATTACAGCTCTGTCTCCAGTGTGTCACACATCACGTTACTGAAGTTTTAAATAAAGGGTCTCAGGTCCCGTGAGGCCACGTTGTTTTGATTTAAGGCCAGAGAAATAGATAAATGTTTTTCTAAACAAGGTAAAAAGGTTAACGCCGCTCTGGTCAAGAAGAAGAAAACAAAAACAGAAAACTTAACCGTTTCTGACCTTGTTTTCTGCAAGAAAAATACTGTCTCTAAGAAAGACTAAACGCAACAACTAATGTGCTTTATCAGTACTTAAAGATGTTCTAGGTAAATAAAGGGACAAGACTAAATGTCTATAGCTTCACTAAAGCTCCTGTGATGCTCTAATGCTCATTATAGATGCACTAAACTAACAAGGATGAATGGATGTTCTTTATCATTGGTGAGACAAAAACCATCTAGCTTGAGACTGGTGCCACAGGGATGGACGTGCTGACCCTCTGAGCTCCAAAGGCCCTTTGGGTGAGACTCAGTTCAACGTCTTTATGGTAATGTGGTGAACTTGTAGGTTAACTCTTGTAGGTTAACTCTTGTAGGTTAACCATACTTTCCTCAGTGCAAATTAAATGTTAGACCTTTTTTAAACACAGAATGACATTTAATAATTTTTCACCATCATACCGGTCAAAGGAAGAAGGAACCAGTAAGGACAATAAAGCGTATGTGAAAGTGCATTTATATCACGTTTTCCAATAATTGCTTAATCAATTAATTAAGACAAACTACATAAAATGGATAGTTTGATTGCCCATTACGAGTCGATAAGCCTCCTGGGTACTGTAATCCACTGTCCACCAGTCTCATTGTAGTTTATAGATTTATCACATCACATGACAGCCGGCAAAAAAGTTAAACTATTTTTAGGTAGCAAAGTCCTTAAATGTTCATAATTGAAAAGCAGTGAAGTCCTGCTGCCACTGGGGGTCACTGCAACATTCACTTAAGGCTGAGATCTTTCAACTGGAGCAGTGTCCTCAGTTCAAACTCACTGAGCCAGTAAGGTTAAGCAGCACTGAATTAACACTGTATTTCTGTACAAGCTGGTCTGACTGAATCCTGAACTGAGAGAGACCGACCTGTTAAGACAGAGCGTTTGGAGGTGTTAGAGGTAGTCGTCCTCACTGGACGGCTCGTCGTCATAGTAGTTGTAGCGGTAATAGTTGCTGGGGCCTTCGCCAGGGTCGTCGCTGCTAGCAGCCGAACTGTCCCCGGTGAGTTTTGACCCTTCCGAGCTAACAGAAGGACTGCGGCTCATCCTCCACAGCTGGTGTGCAAAGGTCCGCCCCCAGCTGCAATGCTGTCCAATGGGACGCAAGAGCCGAACGAGCTCAGCGGCCTCCTGCCAGTAAGAAGTTCACTTGCTGAGGCCCCGCCCGGAGCGGTGCTTGTTCATGGTGGTCAACATCTGACTGATGTAGGAGGTCAGCAGGTCATCCATCTTGTAGCCCTGCAGGTGTAATTGATATCTTCACTTTGATGATGTGACTTTTTTTTTGCCTGTTTTTGATGATAGTTGCATAATTTGTCAACAGAAGTGTGCTCATTTTAGAACTGCAACTATAACATGAATTTTAAATTTCATAAATGAATGTCTTTAGTGCATTCTATCAGTCACGTCGTGCTGACCACTCTGCTGCTCAGAGTTTGTATATTAGTGAATAAAAACAGTCTTTCAGCTTTTCCGCTTTCCTTGACCGATGTTAAACCACCTCAAAGAAAACCTCCTGGAGATCTCTGGTCGGCGTTTAATATAACAAATCTATGGGAAGTCTTTCAATGGTGTAACTTAAATCTAGAAAAATTGCAAAGTAGAAGCAAGTATTTCTGTAAAAACAAAAATGTTTTACCCGGCCTTTATTTGTTCAAACTGGCTGCACCACCGGGGCTGCTTTCATTTAAGAAGTTACAGTATCACCTTTAGTTGTTCAGCTTTTTCTGTTTGATTTACGTGTGTGTGTGTGTGTGTGTGTGTGTGTGTGTGTGTGTGTGTGTGTGTGTGTGTGTTTCTGCCACCCACCAGCGATGTCTCACACAGCAGTTTGCTTCCTCTGACCAGGTTGCCGATGGTGATGTGGAAGTAGGTGTTCCCACTGCTCCAGTTGGAGATCTTAGTGAAAGGGTGGGTGGTCAGGATGTCCTGCATAAATACACACAGGGGTAAGTCTTTGACTGACAGGCTACGATGTCCACTCATACATTAATGAGTGCAGCCTCGAAGGGAAATGAAACAAACAATACAGTTAAGTTCCATCCCAACCGCCTGCAAGTGAATGTGTTGTATAAATCCTTTAGAACCAGACAGATGCAGCAATAAAAATCATTTCTATGTAAAAACAAACCTTCGTCTTCGGGTCGATGAGACTGACTCCGTGTTTGTTGATGGCGATCAGGAGGATCTCTGGGAAGTTGGGCTCTGTGGTTTGCTAAACACATACAACACATATTTATGACGTGTAAATATCTATTGATCATCTATCATATCGTAAAGTAAAAATGTTTCGCTGATGTATACTTAAGGCCGTCGTCATAACTATTGACAAGCCAACCACAGAGGATGGCAAGCAAATGCAACAACCGCTATGTTCGTACCTTCTTGTTTTACACTTCGATGTTAAATGAATGCTTCAAAAATCTAGTATCATGTGGTCACCACATACTCAATTTGACATACTTAATTAATCGAAATACGGCCTACTGAAATTTTCAAATCGCAGGAGGAGCAATATTTGTTAAGGGCAAAATAACATTTTAAATTCAATCTTGTTGTGCTGCAGAAATGTCCTGGCCTACACATCATATTCTACAGATTTAAAAAACTTTGTTTAGTACACAATCCCTGCAAAATAAAAATTACACCTTAATCATCAGGTGTGTTTACCTTGACCTCAAAGAAGGCGGAGCCAAAGGTCGCCCATTTGTAAATGATCTTCAGGAACATCAGTTTGGCCTCTTCCCTTGATTTACCGGCCTGCTTGTTGAAGTATGCAACCACTGACTGCAATCATCACACACAAACATATTTAGACTTATAGAAGATACAAATACAGCAAGAAGCTTCAGTATCTCACAGGTAAAAATAACTTTTTCTGCTATTAAATAATTTTTTGTAGTTCCATCAACTCAACCCGAGACATCTTTTCTAGTAAAACCATCAGCTGATTAGTTATAATGAAAATATTTACAAAATTACAGATATAACAATTGAAAAAAGTAAATATTCAATATCACTACAGAAACGACAGATTTTTGCAGGTTTACCCTTTTCCAGTCATCTGGTGACATCTGACGGATGAGATCCTGGGGAACCAGCTCCCGAAGCATCTTGGGAATTGTAGGAAAGTGGGATTTGTCATCCTCAAACTTGACGCGGTAGATGAGCGCTGCCAGTTGGAAAACCTCTTCTCGTGAACACTTATGGTAGCCACGCAAGTACTTCGGCAGCTCCTAAATAAAAGATGAGAAAGAGGTGTTAGAAGTGTTATTTATTATTTTTTTAGCTGTCGATAATGGTGTTAAAGTTCAAGTAACACTTTTGAGTCTGTCAGGTTAAACAAAGATTAACTGAATGTAGGACAGTGTTGCTGCCTAAAACTTTACAAGTAAACGTATTTCTTCTGTTTCTCAGTATAAATCCTGTAAGACCAACCTGGTAGTAGTGAAAGATGGAGTCGGCGAAGGCGTCTTTCCCTGGAACTGTGTTTGTCCACAACTTCTTCATGAAGAACACCTGATAGGTCAGAGAGGGAATGATTCCTGCAAGGTGGAGGGAGTTTCATGTTATATTACTTTTTTAGCACACAGCATTGCTGACTTGCACACTTGGATTGTATTATTTTATACGTTAGGTGTTTCTTTTATTTTGTCCACTGCCAGGACAGGTTAGGTTTACCTAATCATAAACTGACTGGAGTGTATAAGTGAGTGATGGGAAAAGATTAATTAAAGATGTGCTGATTCTCACTGTTAGTTCCTACAACTGAAAGTACTACACAATCTCAAAGCTCTTTAATTAGCTGCCCTTACTTACAGTTTAATCCAGATGGATTAATTTAGAACGGCATTCCTTCGCTGTTCTTTTCTCAGCTGAGAACATTTATTTCATACACCACACTTTGATTTTCACAATGGTCCAAACTTCAAACTGTCAACTTTCAGTCAAAGGCCAGATTACCCAAAAAGACTCCAAATACTGACACTGAACTCAGCCCAATGTTATCTTCCGTAGAGGTGTGACAGAAGCAGGTACCAACCGTCTTTAGCTGGTCGAGATTTCTTGATCCAGTCTGTCAAATGTCTGACAAAGTCAAAGAAGAAATCTCCCTCTGGCACACTGATCACCTGTAAAACATACATACAGTAGCTTACTTTCTTGGTTATCTTGGTACAAGCTAATCAAGAAAGTAATCAAAGTATATCAAATAGTTAAAATGTGTTTTCTATTATTTCCGGCTTTAGAAAAACTTATGAAACCATGATAATGGCAGTGAAATTTTCTAACATAACTTCACTGGGTCAAGAGTACGATTTAGAGAAGGTAGTCAAAGGCCATTATAAAATGAAGACTAAAAAAACACCAGGAAATCAGGATTGGCGAGACAAAAGGAGGGAGAACACAATTGCTTGGTGACTTGTTTTACAAACACTTCCCAGAAGAAGGGAAAACCCCTCTCCTTCTGTATTCCCATAGCCTGCTCTAGAAGCAGTGACAGATTTTGAAATCATTGACCTCTGACCTTGTCTGAGATCTTGACGAAAAGGCTGAAGCCTTCAGGAGATTTGAGCAGCAGTCTGGTGGAGATGTTCTGGCAGAAATCCTTCGCTTTGGTGCTGGACTCCACCTCAAACGCCTGCAGGTTTGAGACACAAACACACACAATTTTTTAGACAACGCTTTCTTTACAGGTGGAAATTTAGAGTGTCATACCTCGTCTGTATCATCAGGGAAGTAGACTTTGTGAAAGATCTGGGTTGTCTTATGTTGGATGGCCTCCACTTCCACCAAATGAGGAGGATACTTCCTGGATCCATTACTGTTATCATGACAACGATGATAAAAAAGCAGTGAAACGTAAGGTCAGTCCAGTTGTGTTGTGTGTCAGAGACAATAAGAAGCTAGGAGCTTGTTTTACTGTGCTTTCAGACCAAAAGCGAAGCGAGCGTTCAGGGCGGTGACTTTACATACAAAGTCAATGCAAAAACGCGTAGAGCTGCGTGCGGCGTGAAGCGACGTGAAGGGGGTGGTGGCGGCGACGCGCAGGCAACGCAAAGGCCTTTGTGTGAGTTGAAAATTTCCAACTCAAGCGAATTTTCGCAGCTTGTAATCGCCTTCTCGCGTTGTTTGGGAACATTTGCAGCGAATTTACTCACGCAAGGAAAGTGTCGCGAGGATTAAATTCGCGTTTGGTCTGAAAGCATCATTAGAGCTGAAAAAGAAGTGAAGTCACTGACAACACACTTTGGAAAGTATTAGAGCTGAAAATAGTTTTTCATTTCACATCAGCATTTTTCCTCATTTCTTTCATAATGCCACATTTGTCTGCTCATTCAGACCAAAGCAACAGCCAGTTAAGTAACTCTGTTATGCTCTGCATGCTTTGATTGGCAGACAAGACTTGAAATCCGTGAACATGAAATGTTATTTTGAACAGAAAAACAGTTTTCAGTATTTATTTCTGTATTTATCCATATGATTAATTATTTAATATGGTCTTTCTTGTATGCCATGGCAGTGCACCCTGTCGTTTCCTGCCTTCAGTAGGCCATAACAAAAAGGTGAAAGCAACTAAGGGATGATGTGCAACAAAGATCTCTGACCAGACACAAAGCTGGGACGTTGCATTTATGTAGTCAGCATCTTAAAATACACGGGACACCAGAATGTCTCGTAAAACTGCAATTAGCAGTGCAGTTTCCCTCCAGATGTCTTAAAATCTGAACAATCATTTGTTAAAATTATATAAACTATTTAAATCTTAAAAGCACACTCAGTCATTCTCCCTTATAGGAAAAATCCAGAACACAATTGGCTTCCAAAGTTTGTGTGGACTTCCAATTAATGCTCATATTTACATGTGCTAAAGCGAGATTTAATGTGAGCATGCAGAAACTTGTGAAAAATGTGAAAACAGCTTTTTGGTGCCAAACTCATGCACATACATTGTTCTATACAGTGAAGCTATAAATACTCTGATGTTTTTATTTGGACTTCACAATATGTTTCTTTTGTCTTATTTACAGCCACCCAGTACTCACCAAAAGTCCAGTATATATATTTATAATACCTGTGGTTTAATACCACTATTATTAGTCAATAAAGTAGTCAGGTGAGGCACATCCATCCATAACATCCAACAATAATCAAACAAAATGAAAGTCTTAAGTCTTACCGTAGAGCTTTGTGCAGCCTCTGCATGCAGTCTCCAGAGAGCGGGTGGTGTTTCTTGGACTGGAGGAAGCGCTGGATGTGCGGCAGCAGCACATTACTGGGAGGAAACAGACCAATACACAACCACAGCAGCTCCCAGCCTTTCTCCTCACTGTACCTGCAGTGGCACAAAACTCATGTTCAGCTTCTGCTCAAACATCTGCTGGAGTTAAGTTCTGGATTGGCGTAGACTCCAATGCAACAAACACTAGGAACGTCTTCAACTCCCCTTTTGCAACTTGCATAGATTTTGTTTCATGAGCAGTTTCTATTCAATATATTGTAGGACATTCGTTTTTGCAAGGTTCAATGTACTGTGCCAACATTTGGAAAAATAGTTAGCATGGTAATATGTTTCCTATGAGTCAAAAGCTACAATTGAAGTCAGAAGAGTAATTAAAAAAACACAATATTTGGACTTGGGTTTTATATCTCAGTGGTAGATTCATAAAAATCTGGTGAGAGTTTATGGAAATGTTTGGAGATACAACTCGAAACGTGTCAACCTTGAATTAGCGCCAAGATATTTTATCATACTGAAGTGCACTAATCCGTGTTAGTTTACACACTTGACGTGGTTGTCGGTAAGCTGTTTGATGATCTGACAGTAGATCTCGTCCTTCAGAGGTTCCGCCTTCAGCGCTCCTTCAAAGATCTGGTCTGTCAACTCGTTGACTGAGCGAGTTCGTTTGGACGGGTAGTCGCCCATGTACTTCATTATAGGTGAGACAAACGTCAAGGAATAGAACAACCTGATTAGCCTGAACACAAATGTAGAGTGTACATTTAAAATCTGACTGTGCGATCAACCTTTTATTAAGCTACTCAGGAGACCTCTTTCCTGCATTCTGATGGTTTTGTTAACTATATAAAATAATTTAAACTAAAAATGAGTTTGATGTCCACGGCCAACACAGAAATCAACATAAAAACTTTGCAAAAGGCAAATCCATCTCTCTTTAAAATGACTTTAAAGTGACCATTGATCCTTGATGACTTATTGACAATGTTGCTGCTTTTTTCTCCTTAATGTTTTAGGCAAAAATATATATAAAAATCCTGTTATAATATAGAAATGAGCTACAGTAAGTTGAACTTCGTGAGACAAATTGCAGAAAATGTTGAAAGGGTCAAGATAGTCGGACTTAAACCGCATCCCATTAGGTGTTTAAAGGATATCTATGAAGGACATGCAGGCATCCTGAGCCAACTCCTCGTGGTTGACGACCTTCTTCAGCAGCGGCAGCTTGAGCGGCTCTCTGGTACAGCTCCACATCTTATCTTTCCCGCGGTTCTTAGTGACCATCACCCTGCTCAGGGTGTGTTTGGGAGGAGGCCTGGAAGAAGCAGTTGCAAAAAAAGACTACAATTTAATTTGTAATCAAAAATTATGCCAAGAGGTAAGATTAAAAGTGAAAGTCCTGTGTTTGTTTGAACTGTCCACCCACCCAAACCTCGTCCCTGTGTGGATTTTGACGCTCTTTATACTAAGTCACCTGACATGTCACGCCGTCTCTTCTGAAAAGGCAGTGGAGATGTGCGAAAAGCAAAAAAGGTGCTAACATACAAAATGACTTAAGGGATTGGTGCGTTGTTCAGAGATCGTGTGTGTGTGTGTGTGTGTGTGTGTGTGTGTGTGTGTGTGTGTGTGTGTGTGTGTGTGTGCCTGAAGTAGTCGTAGGAGAACTCCTCCAGCGTGTAGGGTTTCATCCTGTCGTCGCTCTCTGGCAAGACGAGCTGCGAAACACGAACAGACTCCTGTCGCTGATCCGGTGTCATGGTTACTAGCGCCTGATTGGTTAGATTACATTAGATTTCATTAGTTTAATTTGGCTTTTGCTCAAAGTAAATTTACATTAAGTGTCTGAATGATATCGATCTGATCTTAAAAGTCTGTACTCAACTTTTAAATTTACACACTAATATACTCCCAGATGGAAATTTTGCCTTCTGTTCATGTGTCATTCTGAGATCTACTGTGTTTTGTATTTAAATAGAAAACTAATTAAAAGATGTCGATTAGCCTTAAAGTTAGCTGTACACATTCTATAAAGATGATTGATCAGTCACTTATATAAATAACTCCACCAGAAATACAGTAATTATGCTGTGAAGGAAAAGTAGGATAATAAGAACATACTGGTTTTATGTTTTTGCTTTGTTCAATGCTTGTTTTTTTTTTTTATGTAAAAAGTCTGTTACAAACTTGGTTATGTACAATGTCAGCTGACCTCTACTTTTGTTTTTTCAAAGAACTCTAAACTAATATCAAATATCTACATTGTTCATTCTGATCCTTTCCTTCAGTTGGCTTTTGTTATGCGTAATCTGTCCTTTTATCTGTTAAGAAAACAATTCTCCCTAATAATCATAAGTTTTACTTTTTTGGTTAAACTGTGGCACAGTTTACTTAAAAATACTTTGTGAATTAAGACTGAACTGCGACACAGACGCTGCTTTCAGAGCTGCCAATAACATAAAAGAGCTTCCTCGCCACTAAGAGGAGGAAACCAGTGCCGTAAAGACGAGTCATCTTCTGACAACAAAGACCTTCATGTGTGAGTGTTACATCAAAGCTCTTGGATGTTTTTTAACTCTCACCACTATGTCTTGCGGAGGTCGGGTCACACATGGCAGGACATAGACGCAGTCGGCTGGGAAATCTCCTTTCTGATTGGTTCGTGCGTTGACACCGTGTGCCCAACCAGAGTTTAGGACCTGCTCGCCGGTGTCCTGGTCCAACAGGATCAGGTCTCCCTTCAGGAAGCTCAGGAACGTAGAATCCTCTCCAGCTGGAGGAGGAGGAGGAGGAGTTTTAAGGCTGCAACTAATCGATTAGTTGTCAACTCTTTTAATCTATTAATTGGCTTGAGTAATATTTTTCAGAAAAATTAAATGTAAATATTTTCTGTTTTATTTTATATGACCGTAAACCAAACTATCTTTGGGTTGGGGACAAAACAAGACATCTGAGGACATCAACTTGGGCTTTCGGAAACACTGATTGACAAACAACAAATCAATTTATCAAGAAAATAATCAACAGATTAATCAATTATAAAAATAATCGTTAGTTGCAGCCCTACTGAGGTCAGATAATTAACTGGTATTCTTCTTTAAAACTTCTGTCTTCTGTTCAGTATAGTGAATAGAAGGGTATAAAAAGGGTACCATCTCCCTTCAGGACTTACTGGGGTTGGGGTTGTCCTGCAGCGCGACCACAAACTTCGACCTCTTCCTCAGGCCTTCCAGGAAGGTCACCACCAGGTCGCGGATGTCCTCAGCGTTGTTGGAGGTGAAGGTGTACTCGTCTCCTTTGATGGTCGCCAAAGTGAAACTCTGACTCTGCAACTTTCCTCCCCTGAAAGAACAACAAGTCCTTCAAATTAAAAAACACATTCATTGATTAGTACTGCCTTCCAGAACAACGCATATAAGCATTTTCTAATTTGACTTCCTTATCAGCAGGACGTCTTCCTTTGTGCCTTTCAAAACAGTCACAAATCACTGTTTCCTGATTTGACACAGCAGCAATAAAGGTTTGGTTAGGTCAAAGCACAAAGACAACTTGGTTAAGGTTAAAGGGCCTTTGTTATCACGGTCATCATAAAAGTAACCGAAAAGGAGAGAGAAAGGGAGGATGTGCTAAGAGAGGCAATGTTAAAAAGAAAATTAAAATAATAAGGAAGTGGATGAAGGAGGAATGAAATCGAAAGGACAGGGAGAGGTTTAACTGTTAAGTGACTACAGCTCCCAGCATGCCTCACCTGCTGCTGGAAACTGCAGTGATTTCTGGGAAGGAGAGCTCTAAGAGGACCTGCTCTTGCTCGTCCACAAAATAAACCCCAGTCCAGTTGACGGCGACGATCAGGTCGTTTTTAGGCAGACTGGGACCTGAGAGACGGAGAGAACACAAGAAAGGTTTCACATCTCAAGGATTCACTGTCACAGAACCAAGAGGGCAAAAAGTATGACAACAACTTCTGTAATTCTGTATTTTACCCATAGATTCACCGTATGTATTTACAAAAACAGGACATCTTCATTCCCTCAAGATAAACTACATATTCTAAATGAAAACTACAGCCTAATTAGTTTGTGAAACACCATGAGGACAGTAAGTATGATGTCCTATTCAGGCTCAGGATGACATAACAGGACTGATATAGTTTCCCTCAACCAGCCAACATTCACTTGGAACATGAGAGGAGAGGAAAATAAGGAAAGCCTTCGGTTCACGAAGAAAAACTAAACAAAGTTGTGAAGAATATTTTCATGATTCATTTATGATTCAGTTTCTACAGACACTAAATTTCTCTTTTATAATTAAACATGAATAAAGTTAGGTGATGATGGTGATTTCCTGATCTACAGTAACACAAGTCATGCAAAATTATTAATACTACAGTAAAGCCGTTTCCACAGTAGCACAAAAGGGTGTTCTTCTGGAGCCTCCTGGCTCCTCAAAGATGCACAATGGAACATTTTCAATGAACGAAGGCCTTGATCAATTTCAAAGTCACTGCAGATCATGGACTTTTAAAAAAAAAAATTTAATAAATTGGATCATTCTGTCTGATCCTGTTTAACTGTTTGTTTTTTTTTTTTATTTGTTTTTCTTTATGGCTGAGGCAGCTCAGCCACACACATATTTCCATGGTATAATGATTGCTTTTGGTTGCTGTAATTAGTGCTTATATAAATGTGTGAGGTTGGCTGATGTATTAGCCTCTGTCCCATCCTATCCAATACATGGAACGGATTTGTATGTGCGCAATCGCCTATGATGTGTCTTTTTTAAATTACATGTTTGAGGTTCAGTGTGTTAGATTTAGTGGCATCTAGTGGTGAGGGTTGTGAATTGCAACCATCTGTCCAGTCTACCACTGCCCCCTAAACCAGGGGTATTCAATTAGATTTCAAAGAGGTCTAGTTAGAGAAAATTTCCCGAAGCAAAGGTCCGGAACATCAAAACGACGAACTTGCGTTATCATTCAGTACTATAACCTATAGTTGTATCAACACATGTTTTTAGTCAACAACGGACTGTCAAATCAAATAATATTTCAGTCAGTTTTCACATTAAACTGGAAGGATAATAAATAATAACTATTCAAATAATAAATTCTAAATTTAAGTAAACTAAACTAAAGTGCCTAATTTTTAGAAAAAATGTAATAAAAAGTGTAGCTTGAAGTGATGAAGTGTAGTCTTAACCAATTTCATAATAAACACACAAATGAACAGCTGTAATGCCTCCTCTTCTCTTTCATTTCCTCTTACAGAGCTACCACTTTCCTACTTTCTGTTGTTCAGTGAGAAACGTGAGCTCCAGCTCGCATATTGGAGATCTATGAGATTCTGGATTTGAACTGCCCGTGGGAGGAATGTACATGTAAAAATCTGTACATTCTTGATTAAAAGTCATGTGAAATCTCTTTTATCTTTTGTCCCTTCAATTCGGGTGTGTTTCCAAAACGTCTCTGGTGAATCTCGCAGACTCGACTCGCAAGCATCGGTATGCACAGATTTGATTGGCTGAGCAGCATCACATGAGAGGACTGGAGCACATGCGATTGTGAGTTTCCTGGTCCTCTAAACCAGTACAGTAAATGCTAGAAAAGCTGCGCGGGTTAAAATAGAAACGCTCCGTCACGAGGTAGTAAGTCTCAATAATAAATGTGCTGTAGGTCGGCGGTCCGGAGAGGACGGCGGCTGGGTCCGGATCCGGACCGCGGTCCGCCTATTAGTGACCTCTGCCCTTACCTTTCAAAGAGCATAGGACAGCTACGGTGGCTGACACAGAACAAAAGGGGTCTCTTCTGAGACAGCAGAGAGTGGCCAGTCAAGAAATGAGGTTTCTTTAGGTAGATTTATTAAGACATTATATTTACTTAATTATTCACTAAAACCATGTTATTGTGACTTGGCCACTGACAGATAACATGGAAAATGTGAGCCAAGAGTGTGAAACACTGTCACTGTTTCTGTACCACAGTCCATTATAAACCATACATTAGATAAAGTTTATACAAACATTAACAATGAAAGCATGTTTATTCTCTCTGTGATTATGGACCCTTGCAGAGGCCCGCCAGCAATAATATCTGACCTGCTGCCAGATTATGGTGCTTTGATAGCGGCAAAAAATATAAATAAATAAATGCTTTGATAGCGGTGCTTAAATAGATCTCAGTGAGATCAGCAACAGTTACTCACATAATCACTTCCTCTTTAGTGGATTTGCCTACAAAATAAAAGCGCAAGAAGCTTGTTTACTCTGTTTCAGTATTTGGATGTGAACTGAGCTTTTACTCTGAAAAAGAGTCTGTAGCCTGCTTGACACACCTCTGAAAGAGCCATCAGAAAAAGTGATTCCCCTGTTTCCATTTGTTGAAGAGAGAGAGAGAAAAAAAACATTGTCCCAAGGAGGGATTAAACACCCAACCCTTGGGTTGCGAGTCCTGCGCTTGACGTACTGAGCTAACCTAATAACATTTTGATGCAAGTCAATATTATGCCTTATATTCTCACCCACCGTCTAATGGTTGAAAATACTGCTCCGATGCAAAATTTACAGACCCCTGCAGGATATTACTACTTCTTCTACTAACGTACGTATTCAACATAGTGATAAGTGTCTGCACTGCGTGAATTCTACCAGAAGTGGAACAAGAACAACTTAGTGACAAAACGTGCTCTGTAGCGCTGTTTGTTTGTTTTCAGCTACTGTCCAATCATGACGATGCAATGTAGTGACGTCTATGAAAGAGGGTGCCCGCGGTTATGTAGATATAAATGTCTCATTCTAAGGTAATAAAAACACAATGTTTTATTATGTTTAAGGTCTTTACACACCACTGAAAACATAGTTACGGATCTTATATTGCATTTCTGTCGATAGATCCTCGGAAATATTACCCACTGAACTCCAAAAGTGTTTTGGATGATTGGATTTCGATTGGTGCATCCTGGGTGCCTCTGGTCACATGTTCAGGTATTACAGAGGTCGTAGATGCTCACCTGAGAACTTAAAGGCTTCATAGAAACGAGAGAAGAGCAGAGGCCACTTGTGGCGAGCGAAGTCCACCACTTCCTCCTTCACCTTCTGAGGGTCCAACCTCTTTTGGGTGTAGATGCCCTGAGCCACCAGAGACCCAGAGGTTTTAGTATGTTCATGTGTGAAAAGAAAAAGAAAGGTGAAAAAGAAACTATCATGTGTCTTGGTGGCAGACGGTGTTACATGCAGTTAATGTTTATGCAAACAGAGTAAAATTTGTGTACTTCCCTCCAATACGAATGAAACAATCCATGCATAACGCCCCAGTAGACTTAAAACCATTCAAAAACTGTTTACAGTATATTAAAGTATCATCTGGGCAAGTTGAATTGATTGTATTAGTGTTAAAATTGGATTTTAATTCAATGCAAATGCCACAGTGCCACTAGTCTCTAGACACTTCTTTAGCAGTTCTTTATCTCCATATCTTGGGCTGAATTAAAACAAGGAAGTTGACGTGAACGGCTTCTAACACTTGCCCGCTTGTAATGAACTAGATTACTCAGTATTACTGAATGAATTTTTCAATTAGCATTACAATTGTTTCTACCTTTCTTGCCTTTTCATTTGACTTCAGCCTAATCAAAAGGTCAAAGCCAAAGTAATGCATGACTATTATGTACTTGAGAATGTTTATAGACATTTTCAAATATACAGAAATGCATTTCCACACTCAAATTACATTAATCTACATGCATCACCAAATAACATCTTCCCATACTGAATGACTTTCCTTAATATGTGATATCCAAATCAAGTTAAAATCAAGGGCATGTGATAATATGTGATACAATTCTGTATCTCTTAACTCTAAATGTAAAACTTTTTTTTTCTTCAAACAAGACTGAGGCCAGCCATCCTGCTGGCAGCTCTGTGTAGTTTAACAGCTATAATGTTCATTGTGTTTACAATCTTAGTTTACAGTGTTAGCATGCTAATATTTGGTAATGCCAATATCAACCAGCTGGTGGTGCTAAAGGACAACAGAAGGGATCACCAAAGTCAGTAAGATGCATCATTGTTTGGCTATCCATCCAATAATATTTGAGTTATTTCAGTCTGCACCAAAGTGGTGGACCGACCGACTGACCATCCCTAAAACTAAAACCTGCAGGTTCCCTTCTAGATAATTTCACTGGGAGGATGTTGAAAGACTTTATCACAGTGACAGGCACCTTTTTGTGAGCAGCCATGATTAAATGAGCCCATTTCTCTACAGTCCTGGAGGTGCTGATCTCTCTGTCGGGGACGTAGGAGGGGATGAGGCTCAGCAGGCGCTCGAGAAGGATGTCTGAACCATAGTCAACATAATACTGCTGCGAGGCCAGTTCTGCCAGGTCATCCTGGGAACACAGAGAGACACATACTGGTAAGTTTGTTTGGACTTGTGTTCTTACACTTGGTGCTGGAACTTGGACCGGCAACCCTACAGACCGAACCACTGCCGTCCTGGCAGTAGTATCATCTTCTCATCTAACTCTTCTCAAGAAAGCGAATAAGTGTATTTTCCAAATTGTCAAACTATTTATTTGAAATAAAGAACCAAACAAAGAGAAACGCACCCTGTCGCAGCGATATTCTCCGAATTTGATGCCCCTGACAGTTTGTTGGTAGATTAGGTTGGTGGCGACCTGGTCGTCGGCGGGGGAGTGCCAAGGCGTGAAGATCTCCTTCCTAAAGAACAGCCTCCAGGGGGCGTTCCTCTCCTGGGCTCCCTGCTCCTTCGCGTACTGCTCGCACTGTGACACGGCGTCCATCACATGGTCGTTCCCGCTGCCTAAAGAGGAGACCTGCAAAAGGAGATATACATACATTACTTCTGATACTACAAACACTGACTTTATTTAGTTTCCTTCACTAGCGGTAAATATTTTATCTGCCAATTCTTAAATTCATCTAGGCTTGAAAATATAATATGAATTTATTTATATTATTTTCCTTATTATTCCAAGGACCAGGTTCTGTTTTACAACCTCAGAGTGTGGACAGTTTTGGAAAAAGAGGACATTTTTTCTGGTCCTCACTTTGAGGATCGAGTCTTAAAATTTTTTAGATCTATAGTGAGCACAGAGACAACAAAACAATGTGAAAACATATTGCAAAAACATCATACTTCACAGTGAAGCTTAAACATCCAAGTCATCTAACAATAAGCAAAACTTTAAGGTTAGGGGCTATTCAGGGCCAATTATGGTCCTTGTGTGTGAGTGCCCACCTTGTCAAACAGCGCAATGTAGAGTGAGAACCCAAATCGGTCCCGCAGGTTGATTTTGTCGGACAGGGCGCTGCAGAGCTCCTTGGCTGTGGTAGCCGAGTCCGTCAGAAGTGTTTTGGTCGTGCCGTCCATGAACGTCACCGGCAGCATGATGGGCTTCTTTGACTTGGTGGCCTGGACATAAATTTCAGAACTTTAGTCGAGTTAGATCAAACTGAAAAGGCTCTTTGCTTTAAGTTATAGAATTGTTTATAAGGTGCCTCTCATTGTTTTCAAATAACTTCACAGTCTCTCTCTAGACTACATCAGCGACCTCCTGACAGTTTGTTGCTAACAGATCACTGCGTTCTGCTCACTTAGTCACACTAACTGTAGTACTGTCATTTACTGTTTGATTGATTTTAAATCACTTTTTTTGTCTGCTATGTTTTTGATTATATTTCTTGCATCTGGGGATGGCTGGAGCTCAGGAGGCGGGAGCGCGTTGACTGCTAATCTGTAGTTTAGCCATTCGATCGGCTCCTCTAGTCTGCACGTCAAAGTGTCTGTACGGCAAGTTACTGAACCCCTATCGGTGTGTAAATGTTCATTTCTGTTTCTGATGAGCAGTTGGCACCTCTGCCATCAGTGTGTAAATGTAGACATTATCTGGTTGTAAATAATTATTGTTGTATAAACTGTATATACTGTGTTTACAGTGAATATATATATCTACGTAGACTGTTACTGATTCTACTTTTATTGTTTCTGTTCTTTTACATTCCTCTGTGCTGCTGTGTCAACCTGAATTTACCCCACAGGGGATTAATAAAAAGGTATATCTCACTGAAGGGCGCTATACAAATAAAGACCATTTACCCTCTGTCGTTTCATGTGTATTTTTCATAATATATGAAGCTTGAAGCTTTTTGTATGAAACATGCAATATAATAAAAACCACGCATTTTATATAAATCTATAGTACATTTCATACATCAACATTTCTGAGTGTATTTGTACCTGTAGCTCCAGCCAGGATGGAGGTTGTGTTCTCGTCCCGTTGACAAATGTTCGCCTCAGTCTCTCTTCACAGTACGGAGCGTACCCCGGCGGCCCACTGTTGATGAAGTTTCTCAGATACTGTAGGTAAACAAAAACAAAACAGGTGTTAAGGTTCCACATTAACAAAGAGAAAACGACAAAATATGGTGCAAATTCCTGAGGTAGCATCAAGAGGGCAACATTAGAAAAAATAAATTACTAACAAGTGACAGATAATTAATCTAGCTTTCTCACAAAAAAATAAAAACACTGCTGTAAATGTAGGATCAATTCAGGAACAAACCAACTGCAGAAATCTCCGTCAATTTTGTGCAAGCATGTGATTTAAAAACTTTAATGGTATTTGATTTCAGACTAAAGCATGAGAACATACAAATCCAAGAAGTTTGATGCCCTGACCTTGACAAACTTGTCTGAAGGGGCGAAGCAGCCGACACACAGAGAGATGAGGATCCAGCCGCGAGCGTGAGAACTCTTAGACGGATTCTGACTGAGCTGTTTGCAGATCTGACAGTAGATCTCATCCCTAACACACACAGTTAGAATTATTTAGTTTTTAAAAGTATTTAAACTTTATTAAACCCAAAGTCTCTTGAGATACACTGGGTCTGTTCAGGTACCCACACTTGCATTTAGTCAAGTGCATGTTCATGTGCTCTCCTGCGTTAGGCAAGAGTATCCTACATAGGTGTGATAGGTATGAAATTATAGGAAACCAAACTAAAGCAGGGAGGAAAGTGTGCTGATAGTAAAGGAGGCAGAGAAAACAGAACATTAGCTGAATCGAATGTCCGAAAATGCAGAGAAGTGGAAGGAGATATTAGACAACAATACAACAGATGCTTGAGAAGGAAGAATGTTTTTCGTTATTTCTGTACCCCTGGCCAAAATAAGTCTTTTTCAAATCACATTCATCATATACCGTGGGGACAATGACTGAGGTCTAAGGGTTAGGGAATGCATTATGTCATTGGTATGTCCCCACAGGGATAGAGGAACAAATGTGTTTGTGTGCATGTACCTTAGTGCTGGTCTCAGGATCCCGTTACCGATGATGAAGTGAAGCTTCTCCAGGTTGGATGTCGGCCGATCCTCCAGCATGCTGTTGCCGTGAAGGCTGTTCTCGCCGTCGTTCAGGCGCTTTGTGACCTGAAATGCATCACACTGTAAATTTCTAGTTCTGCAATGTGTAACTCAGCTTTTAATAATCCCCCCCTTTCTCTTTCTCTCACCTCCTCTGTGATCTTGGATTTCTTCTTCAGGGTGAGTGACACCAGTTTGTGCCGGACACTGTTCTTCTTGTGGCTCTCAGAGTGTGGCGTCTAAAGGCAGTACAAGACTCATAGTCAGTCATCTACTGGCAGCACAAATGAGACATAACTGTGACACTCAGACTGAAGTCCGGGACCCAACAAAGGTTCCACAGAGTCCTCAGATGGTGTTGTATAATAATATCTTAATGTGTGAAGTTACAGGATAATGTAACTATATAGTGCATTCTAAGCCACTTTTGTTTAAACCACTCTATGTATGCTTTAATAAACACTATATGTAAAGTCTTAATGTGTTTTAAGGTTTATTATGCTGTAACACATACATACATACATACATACAGGGTTTAAGACATGAAAAGCATTCCTGGGATCTTTTACTGGTGTCTTAGATTAAATTAAACTGTCTAGAAGTATGAGCACTTTTAAGTAAAACGCCCATAGTCAATATTAACACATAAAGTACGTTTTAATAATATAGTTTAGGAAAAATCTGTGAATAAGGGCATAGGAATAAAAATGTATAGAAAACAATGATAGCGAGCTGAGCAGTTAGTTCATCTTGAGCCTGCCAAGATGTAAATTGGGTTTTTGTCTTGCAAAAGAATAAAAACTCTATTTCGTCAATTTTTGAGTGGGCTTTTTTGAACACCAAGTTGCTTCCTGTTTTTACAAATAAGTTTTATAAGTTAAATATAAATACATAAATGACCCGCTTATTCAATATCTTTGGAAAAACTATGACCTTTTAAAAAAAAAAAAAAAAATGTATTTAGAAACATATATTGTATTTTAGAGCAGGGACAAGATTTACAAGGATTTATTGAGGATGAAAGTAAAACAAGACAATCTTACTCCATTTATTATAGGCCGATGAACTAACTACAGCTAATAATTTATAAACTCAAACTATATAAATCTTGTCCCACCCATCCCTGCTCTCCCTCCCGTCCCACCCCTCCTCTTGCTTACCTCACCCTCTCCCTGCAGTGCCTGAAGCTCTCTCTTGTAGGTCTTCTTTCCCAGCGTCTCATAGATTTTGGTCATGACGGGGATCTTCTCGCTTCCGTCGCTGATGGCCATGTGGTACTTGGGCTCCGGCAGATCTCCCATGAACCTCAGCACTGTGATCCACACCGCCAGAGCAGCCTGGGTCGGGACATGGAAGAAATATATTCATCAAGTTTATCAGGACAAATGTTAACTGTAGAAATTAATGTTAAGGTCAGTGCATCTTTACGATTGGTGGAGAAGATGGATAAAATAAAACAAGTATATAACAGGTTTTGTTACCTATGTCATATTTAATTAATTCCCATTAACCCCAGTGCTTCCAACAGTAAACATGTCACACGTGATTACAGTTACATTATTGACAGCATCTTTCAGAGAAACAGCAAAAATCTGCTGTCTAAAAGTGGTTAGACTGTTGTGGGGTCAGAGGTCACAATTGACCTACCAGCTGGTCGCCCTCGTCGTCATGGAACAGGAGAGGCTGTTTGAGAGGCCGTCGGACGTAGGTGTGCGTGGTGGGGCCCTGAAAGTATGTGGCAGCATACTTGGCGAACTTGTACTCCGATAAATCCTCCTCTTCGTCGTCCTCAGGCAGAGGAAGAGCCTCATCCAGATCCTCCTCCACCAACTCCTGATGGGTTCGCTCCAGGTCCTGCAGAACAGACAAGGCTTCAGTCACCACTGTCAGGTGAAACTTCCAGAGTGTTTAACGTCAGTGTCACGGCTGCCGCCGTTTGTATGTGTTGTATGTGTATGTGACAAAGTCAAAATAGGCCGCTGTCATGGCCCCGTTAAAGCATAAAGGTTATTTAATCCATTTCATACTCTCTGAAACTATTTACATACGTTCATTCATTTTCCCCACTTACGAATAACTAACTTCCTTCCTCCTCATCATATACCTACATCATGCACAACTCCTGTGTGTCTCTGTGTTACTCAAGGTATCTGCTTACTTTGGTTTTATTAACATATACTATTTAATGCACTTCTAGCTGGATAAATGTCAACCGACAATTGTGAAAAAACAACCACAAGAATCAATATATTGACATACAGAAAGAATATGGACTCCTTAGATTGCACAATGCAATCATACAAGAAAAACAGTGCACCTCTGCGGCTCCAGAAATAAGGAAAAATTACGTTTTCATACTAAATCATTTGTGCCTTCAGGTCTCTGAAACACTTAAGAGTCTGACTACTTAAACTAAATCAGATTTGCTAATGTTTTACAGTAATATATATATATATATATATATATATATATATATATATATATATCTCTCTCTCTATGACTGCTATACTACACTGGTTTAAATAAATAATCTATCTTCGCAGTAAAGATAGCTGCAGTGCTAGATGTGGAGGCTGGGGGATCATTTTGATTACAGGAATTACATCAATGATTTTCTTGATCTACACTGGTAAAACAAAATTACTGCCTATAGTTAAAGGTAATGCTGTCACTCTGAGTATCAGTACTGCAAGTTTCAGAAAGCAACACTTAAGACTTTCTGTTATACTACGTACAAAATGAAATATAAATCACAAATACAATTTAACTTAAATCTAAAATAAAGTACAAAATAAAACTAACTAAATAAACCAAAAATCCTTTATGTTTTAATCTGACTGAAAAGTAACTTGGCTTAAGACACTTCACACTGGCAGGAAAAGAAATGCATCATCTGTCAGTTTGTGATCAAAATAAACTGCCGGGTCCCTCAGATGTTTTAACCTTTAGACCACTGTAGACATTATTAGATTTTTTAAGGACTTGCAGTCAAAGTAAATCTTAAGCATATGTATCAGTAACTGTAAGTTTGTTTCAGTGTGTAACTGTGCTGACAACATGATTTGTGGGTTTAGTGTATTTTGTGGCTCTAATATTGTGGTAACAGTGACAGGAAAACCTTCTGTAGGCTCACCTCAAAGCCGGCGGGGGCTTGTCCCTCCTGTCCCGGGAAAGAGCCCGTCGTCCCCAGGAAGCCGAACATCTTATCCACCATGTCGGAGTCATTGACGGGCTCCAATCGGGCCTTTTCCATCTGCTCCACCATCTCCTTCTTCTTTCGAACCTCCTCCTTCTCCTTCTTCTCCCGCTCTGCGTCCTCTTTTGCCAGCTGGGCCAGACGCTCCTAGAAAATAAAAATATCACATCAGTTTTGAAACAACAGTGTTATAACAATAATACGAATAATATCCGCAAACAAACCAGGCTTCTGCACTATTTTACTATAAACAGGAGATGTTTTATGAAAGCTAACAATCATTGCCGTCACATGCACTTAAGTCTGTCTTATCAGCATTGATTGATCTTATCATCTTAAACCCTCAATGGGTTTGAATGAGAAGTAAAGTTTGATATTAGGGCTGGGCAAAAATTGCCAAAGATGATTTCTACAATGAAACATCGGGATGGACGATGCCATCGGGCGGGTGGGGGCGGGGGTTCGTCTTAAAAAGGCATGTGTTTCCCGCACACACTTCACTTGGTAAAAAAGTTAATATTACGTTACAAGACACGGCAGATACTTTACGAGTACCACTTTAAGCAACAGTGAACACATTAGTGCAGATGTCAATCTGTACCATGTTGGTTTCCGATCGGTTGATAGGCTATGTCATTAACAAGCCGACATGCGGTGCAGCTACTGTGAGTTTGGGGAGAAGAGAAGTCAGAGGCAAAGCAGTTAGATTTACAAATAATACTAATAATAATGCCCATGAGGGATTAAAACATGTGGTGTAATGTAAAAAATGAAGATGTTATCTCTGTGGCGAGAGTTGGTAAAACGTCTATCAGTGAGAAAAGATGACAACCTGCATGTAACCGTACTGAATAAAACCTGGGCAATAATCCACAAAAGATCCTCGGGATATCCTGAACTTGAATAAAGCATTACAGTTCACTATTAGATATAACAGAAACCGAGGTTTTGAACATGTCAAAGCCTTTGTTGAGCTCCCACCTGGTGTTTGCGTTCAGCCTCAGCCTTCGCTTTCTTTGCAGACATCTGATTCCTCAGTTTGGTCTCTTCAGCCAGACGCATCTTCTCCGCCTCCAGCCTCCTGCGGTACTAAAGGGGGAAAGAACACCTTGCAGTGTTGAACAGGCGGTGCTTTCTTTACCAATAAGTGTCAAAGAATGTTTAATCTGGTGAGTATTTGAATCCTGTATACTGTGCTGTATGCAATGTAATTGGTGGATTCAAGTAAAGCATTTAAATGTGTGCAGTGGTGCACTTCAAGTACATTCAAAATCCTATATCAATATATTTAATAAAGCATTATATTGCTTCAGTGTAAACATGTAAAATAACCACTTTAATGTTGTCGTTTTCATAACTATATTATATCAGGCAGTTAGGTAAGGCAAAATCTTAAAATCTTAATCTGTGTGTATGTGCGCGTCTACCTCTCCCTTCAGCCTCTTGTACAGCCGGCGAGCGATCATGCCTCTGGTGTAGGCCTGGATGGTGATGACGCCCCACAGCCGGTGTCTGAATGCCCGGCGCACCAAAAAGCCCCGACAGCGACCCTGGAAGAATGTGATTCGCTGACGGGCCACGTGATACGACGCGCACAACTTCCTGGAGCGAACGAGAGCCTGGAGGCGAGAGAAGCCTGCTCGCATCTGAAGGAACACAGAAAAAAAAAAAAAAAGAATACAGAAAGAGAAGAAAGATTTATCTTCAACCTTTTTAATAATAATTAAATCACTCAAAATAAGCTGCATCATGACTCAATCATGCCGATTTCAAGAGCAAATCTTTGACCAAAATGTTCATCTGCACTTTTGTTTACACTTTTCTATAATTTAATTGGTTGTGTATGTGTGACGTGGGTTTGAAAACACAGATATGCTCCTCACAGCTCCATAGTTCTTCCTACAGTGATACCCTCTCCACGTCTTCTGGATCAACACGGCCGACTTCCTCATCTTCAGGAAGTTGGATCTGATGGCAGGAAATTAAGAATCTCAAATTACTTTTCTAGGTGTGAACATTTCAGTTTTCCTGAATCTCATGGAGCGTGACACTGGGTCAACCTCTTTTCCAGTTTCATCAAAAGCTTTTTAGGCCGTACCTGTCCTTGAAACCTCGAACCACCTTTTGAATGAGGATCACCATGTCCGTGATGGCTTTGTCTCTCTCAATCTCCAGCAGCATGTCGTGGTGATCCTACACAGCAGGAGACAGAACAGATACAGTGAGGAAAGTATTTGAACACCCTGCCATTTTGCAAGTTCTCCCACTTAGAAATCATGGAGGGGTCTGAAATTGTCATCGTAGGTGCATGTCCACTGTGAGAGACATAATCTAAAAAAAAAAAAAAAATCCAGAAATCACAATGTATGATTTTTTAACTATTTATTTGTATGATACAGCTGCAAATAAGTATTTGAACACCTGAGAAAATCAATGTTAATATTTGGTACAGTAGCCTTTGTTTGCAATTACAGAGGTCAAACGTTTCCTGTAGTTTTTCCCCAGGTTTGCACACACTGCAGGAGGGATTTTGGCCCACTCCTCCACACAGATCTTCTCTAGATCAGTCAGGTTTCTGGGCTGTCGCTGAGAAACACGGAGTTTGAGCTCCCTCCAAAGATTCTCTATTGGGTTTAGGTCTGGAGACTGGCTAGGCCACGCCAGAACCTTGATACGCTTCTTACAGAGCCGCTCCTTGGTTATCCTGGCTGTGTGCTTCGGGTCATTGTCATGTTGGAAGACCCGGCCTCGACTCATCTTCAATGCTCTAACTGAGGGAAGGAGGTTGTTCCCCAAAATCTCGCAATACATGGCCCCGGTCATCCTGTCCTTAATACAGTGCAGTCGCCCTGTCCCATGTGCAGAAAAACACCCCCAAAGCATGATGCTACCACCCCCATGCTTCACAGTAGGGATGGTGTTCTTGGGATGGTAC
>NC_060166.1:35202012-35206894 GCF_021292245.1 Micropterus dolomieu
CTTTCTTAGGATCATTGAGACCCCACGAGGTGAGATCTTGCATGGAGCCCCGGTCCGAGGGAGATTGACAGTCATGTTTAGCTTCTTCCATTTTCTAATGATTGCTCCAACAGTGGACCTTTTTTCACCAAGCTGCTTGGCAATTTCCCCGTAGCCCTTTCCAGCCTTGTGGAGGTGTACAATTTTGTCTCTAGTGTCTTTGGACAGCTCTTTGGTCTTGGCCATGTTAGTAGTTGGATTCTTACTGATTGTATGGGGTGGACAGGTGTCTTTATGCAGCCAACGACCTCAAACAGGTGCATCTAATTTAGGATAATAAATGGAGTGGAGGTGGACATTTTGAAGGCAGACTAACAGGTCTTTGAGAGTCAGAATTCTAGCTGATAGACAAGTGTTCAAATACTTATTTGCAGCTGTATCATACAAATAAATAGTTAAAAAAAAATCATACATTGTGATTTCTGGATTTTTTTTTTTAGATTATGTCTCTCACAGTGGACATGCACCTACGATGACAATTTCAGACCCCTCCATGATTTCTAAGTGGGAGAACTTGCAAAATGGCAGGGTGTTCAAATACCTATACAGACACATAATGCACGTTCAGCCGTTTCTCTGCTTTGGTTCATTAGTTTGAGATTCTAATAATTAAGAGTCTACAGCCCTGCTGCCAGCTCTGTGAGGCTGTACTTGGGCACAGCAGTGGTTTGAACTAAATACTAATATCAGCATGTATAATGTTTATGATTACCATCCTTGCACTGGCGTGCCAACATTTGCTCATTTTCACTGAACACAAAGTACAGCCGAGGCGGGTATTTGGTCATAAACCAAAGCATTGGGTGGCGCAAGACCCTGCATGAGATTTGGTTCAGACGTTCATGTTTCCCTCAAAATTAATAACTTTGGTGATAACCAAAGTCATGCAGGGTTTTTCCTGAACAGAGAACTACAAGGCGGCTGCCTCCGTCAAGTTTGGTCCCGCCTTCAGCTCTCGACAAAACTCTGATGGTGTCTTCATGATAAACACTATTTTTCTAGCACTTGGATTTCAGTCATTTGTAACAGCATTAAGCTGACAGGGTGACAATGTGTCATAATCAGCACAGTGCGCCAGGAAAGAAGTTGCAAACTACCAGAGAAGAAAAGAGCCCTCTGACTGGCTGGCTGGCAACGTCAGCAAAAAAAAAATCTCCAAAGATAATAAATCTGCTTTTCCTGCTGTTTGATGTTTTAATATATTTATTTTAGAAGTGAAATAGTTTAGTGACCAAATAAGTTGTGGGAAACTAATTTAAGGTATTTTTTGATACATGTGTTGAAAGTATACAACAGAAAATTATTTTGTTAAATTTCGATCAATAAACTTAATTGAAAGATCTCCGCGAGCGCTTTTTCCTTTAGTGGTGAGTCGCAAACCTCCAAAAACGACAGTCACAAGTATAAAATAAGTAAGGAGTCAGTTTGAGCAAGTCACTAAGCTAAACTAAAGACTCACAGAGGAAAGAGACGTCCAGCCGAACAAACCAACTACACCTGAAGCAGCCGCAGCTGCAGCCGGAGGCTCTGTGAGTACAATCAGCTGATCGCTGCTGCGCCAGGAAAGCGTTTAACTGATGTGATGGAACGCAGTGATCGATCAGCGACGAGTGATGTGAATAGCAAATAAAAATGTACAGAGAAGTGTTAACTGATACCAGAAGATGAAACCAACAGAAAGCCAAGCTTGTGGAGATAAATTTGCAACAGTGACGAACACGCCTGAGACGCAACAGAAGGTGAGTGCCTGTTAAAATCACGCATTTTTTTATACAGTCTATGTTGCAGGCACATAAGGGCAAAAGGGAATGCTCTTCTCTTTCTTTCAGTGTGTTGTTTGCCTGTTTGGCTGCAAGCAAAACCATACAAATAGTAATTTTTTGCCGCGATCTGGTTACAAAAAGTATCGACTGAAGTACTGGTTTGACTGGAGAAGCCATAAAGGTATTGAGTAGCGATACCTATCCGTAGATCATATAGAGATTATATAGTGTTGACAGGAATCCAATCAGATTTTAATTATTATATTGTATCACAATGTTCAAACTCTGTGCTTCTGTGTCACATTTCAATTAAATAACTGAAAATGACAGAGCTGCTTAATTAGATTGTTCTTTATTTAATTATTCCCCAGAAGAAAAAAAACATTTACTATGTTGAATGTAACCTAATGTAACCTTGTATAGTTCAAGCTAAATGCTAACATGCTTACAGTGATAATGCTAACAAACTGATGTGTAGAAGGTAAGTTTACCATGTTCACGATCTTAGCTTTAGCATTTTAACAATAACAACATTAGGACTTATTACCAAGTAGAGCTGTGGACCAGCACTTTTTCCCCCAACAAGCTTTAATCTGGCAGATTTCCAGAATTGCTAACACAGCACTTAAAACACCATAAACGCCTTAAACCTGTGATCTGTCCATCCGTCCTGTCGGGGAAGTGTGGGTACTGCCCTGCCTTCAACCCCCTGCACTTTCTACTTCCTGTTATGCTTCCTGTCCAGCCGAACAGTTAAGGCCTGATAGAGATTATCCTTAAATCCAAAAGAGCCCAGAGATTTGTGTGAAAATAACTCGAATAATCAATTTAAAACACAAAGTGGGTCTGTGATCCAGAAAAGCATCCTATCTCCTCTAAATCGGGTGACATAGACTCACATTGTTCTTAAATGTGACATTTCAGGTTCAGGTACAGCTTGGCACGCAGGAAGTGAAGCAATCAAGATTAAACAATTTAAATGTTTCTGCCAAAACCCAAATTGTTCTTTCCAGAGAAACCAGACTCATCAACCATCTCCCACAGAAAACACCTAGAAACAGCTCGATTGTAGTCGAGCCTTCACTTCGTAACACGCGTCTGAAATAGGGCTTAACGATTATTTTTTAGATTAGTCAATTAATCCAATGAATAATTGTGTTTTCTACTGTCCTGTCTACTGTCCTGTTGCCTACTACTCGATTGACATAACAATTTATCGAAAATAAATATCAAAAACATGCCTAATCAATAATATTTTATTCAATCATCCTGATGAAACACATGAGAATAATGACTTGTTTCACTCATATGTTGCTGTTAAATTGAATTGAAAATATGAAACAGCTGAATGTTACGTTACCATGACAGCATAAATTACCTTTAACATGAAGGCGATACTTAGAAAAGACATTTTAACAGATTATGTGTCCTTGCGCTGATAATGTGCCGTGCTTGTTGGGAGACAGAAAGTAAACAGGATTTGCGGTGCTGCCGTCAGGGCTTCACATGTTCATGCTGCTTCACGTACTTGTGGACCGCAGCTGTGCTTCAGTGAAGAGCAACCAATTCACAGAGCATACGGAGCAGCACGTTGTTGAGTGTCTGTCTAAAATACTCCCAAACTTTAGACGGTCGAAGACGAGGTCTTGTAGCCGGAGCTTGTCCGGATGAATCCCTGCTAACGCCGGATGCAGCAACGCACGTAATGCGAGTCCACGTATTTACGTAATCGATTACGTCGACGAATAGTCTCAATGCTGAAGTGAAGAACGGCCTCTAGCCAAAATAGTTAAATATATAATTAACGTTAGCCGCCCTTCAGGCAGTCAATGAACATAAAGTTGTTACTGTAATAAAGCTGTGACAGTTAAAATGTTACGAATGAATGATAAATTTGTAACTAATTAATAACTTGCCACTCTGAAATGTCTTGCTGCAGTCTAGGTTGTGAAACTGTTTCAGGTTGTTCTGCCGGTGTTTTTGGATTTTGGTTACCGGCTTTGTTTTGGAACACACTACCCTGCTTGTCAGGACCCGCCCTACTCTGCATCTGATTGGCTAGTAGTCTTTACCTATGTACTGCGCATGTGCAACTCCCAGCTAAGATCGAATAGAAGAGAGATGCTTCACTCGGTAGCTAAACACACAGGGTGAAAAGAGGAGCTGCTGCAATGCGCAGTATCATGATAATATGGCGTTTTTTGAAACATAAACCATGTAAACCTGTTCTGGTACAACCCCTGAATAAAATTTTGATGGTACGTAGTTCCCGTTTTTCCACAACAACTGACCATTTCAATGACTGCTGAGGAAAAAATGTCGTATAGTTCAGTCCAGTTTATATAAAGCTAAGCAACATTTTGCCTCTAAAATAATAACCTCTCTTACAGCCTGCTGCAGTATCAATATTTATAACATTACATGATTTTGCTTCTGTGACTCAGGTGAATGAAGCCTTAGTTGGACTAAACTTCAATAAAACAGGCCAAAATAAAAGCACTTTGCTTTCATCTTCAAATCAATGTAAAGGTAAAGGAACCCACAGCTTCAGAGTCTATGTACATTTAAACAATGTTTACTGTAAAAAAAAAAAACTTCCTGCCCATGCATCTAAAACTCATCCTGTCGGGTGTGTGAACTTGTCATCGCTCAATCAGAACATAAACAAAACCAGCGGAGAGACGGTGTTTCCACAGGGGGCGCTGTTCAGGAGTCACACACTGTGAAAACAGAACTGCTGAGCCTGAATCATCAGCTGATATTTTCATTTATCGGTCATACAGGAAACAAAAACACACCGCCTTTTCCCTATCAGCACAGATGTGAACTGGAAACAATCACAGCAGAGCCGATCACTACTGGGATGAACTGGTTCGTTGCCAGTAGGCTGCAGCTGAGAACGTTAAACAAGGTCTTCCTCCTTTGTATAATGTGTTGAACGGGTGACAAATCCGCAGCAACTGTGTGATACTTTCATGTCAACATGGAGCCGAATCTCTGAGGAATGTTTCCAGCACCATGTTGAAACCAGAACACCGAGAATATATATTATTGTTTTATTAGAATATTTATTATTACTG
>NC_060166.1:35206994-35212793 GCF_021292245.1 Micropterus dolomieu
TTCTGCCGGTGTTTTTGGATTTTGGTTACCGGCTTTGTTTTGGAACACACTACCCTGCTTGTCAGGACCCGCCCTACTCTGCATCTGATTGGCTAGTAGTCTTTACCTATGTACTGCGCATGTGCAACTCCCAGCTAAGATCGAATAGAAGAGAGATGCTTCACTCGGTAGCTAAACACACAGGGTGAAAAGAGGAGCTGCTGCAATGCGCAGTATCATGATAATATGGCGTTTTTTGAAACATAAACCATGTAAACCTGTTCTGGTACAACCCCTGAATAAAATTTTGAACCTGAAAATTAGCTTAATATCACCTCTTTAAGGTACGTAGTTCCCGTTTTTCCACAACAACTGACCATTTCAATGACTGCTGAGGAAAAAATGTCGTATAGTTCAGTCCAGTTTATATAAAGCTAAGCAACATTTTGCCTCTAAAATAATAACCTCTCTTACAGCCTGCTGCAGTATCAATATTTATAACATTACATGATTTTGCTTCTGTGACTCAGGTGAATGAAGAACTCACAAGTGGGTCACCTGCCTTAGTTGGACTAAACTTCAATAAAACAGGCCAAAATAAAAGCACTTTGCTTTCATCTTCAAATCAATGTAAAGGTAAAGGAACCCACAACTTCAGAGTCTATGTACATTTAAACAATGTTTACTGTAAAAAAAAAAAAACTTCCTGCCCATGCATCTAAAACTCATCCTGTCGGGTGTGTGAACTTGTCATCGCTCAATCAGAACATAAACAAAACCAGCGGAGAGACGGTGTTTCCACAGGGGGCGCTGTTCAGGAGTCACACACTGTGAAAACAGAACTGCTGAGCCTGAATCATCAGCTGATATTTTCATTTATCGGTCATACAGGAAACAAAAACACACCGCCTTTTCCCTATCAGCACAGATGTGAACTGGAAACAATCACAGCAGAGCCGATCACTACTGGGATGAACTGGTTCGTTGCCAGTAGGCTGCAGCTGAGAACGTTAAACAAGGTCTTCCTCCTTTGTATAATGTGTTGAACGGGTGACAAATCCGCAGCAACTGTGTGATACTTTCATGTCAACATGGAGCCGAATCTCTGAGGAATGTTTCCAGCACCATGTTGAAACCAGAACACCGAGAATATATATTATTGTTTTATTAGAATATTTATTATTACTGTGATTTGAGTACCTTCATTGGACAGTTAAAATGAAGGAAAGAGTGAGAAATTTACCACCTCATCATAACATGCTGGTGTTTGTGTCATGAATGACAGATTTGAAGATTAGTTAGCGTCACAGAGGCTGTGTGAAATTTACCAATTCTTCTGAGTGATATTGGCCACACTGATGTAGTTAAGTTTCTTTTTTAGATAAAAAATGTCTTTTGAACGTATTTGGATTTTCTCCCCTTTCTGCAAAATGTAATGAATCCCTTCTAATGAATTTACAAAGGCGAATTGGTGGTAAATAAACAATTAAAAACACTAATGCCGGGAATCCACTGACTCGGGCTACGGCACGTTACGGCTGCGCCACGGTTTTGATGCGTCCATAGCCCAGCGTCAAAGTCCACTGGAAGTGTCTCAGCAGCGGAGCGTGCCGCCCACACCCCGTTATTAATTTGTCCTTTTTGTGCTTCTACAACCTTCTTCACAGCTCTATGTGACCCCGTTTCTTTCAGTCAAATTCACGCTGCATTTTGCCCGACTGATTTTGCTGACATGTTTAGATTTTGTTGATTTGGTAATAAGTTTTTGCATTTTGTGCTTCTACTGTGATTAAGTCGACTACGTAGTCGAAGGATTTCTTTTTGTGTCCGTTTTAACCGTCTTTATTGTTGTTTTATTATCGGGAGTATCCACAGGGGGTATTATTTTGAAAATTTATCAGATTCTCTAAGCCGTTCTGTGTCTGACTTCCCGCCTGGTTCGATCTGCTCTGTGCTGCTTGACGTGGCTAGCTGAAAAAAATAGACCTGCTACTTATTCTCTGCGGAGCGGAGCAGAGAGTCGCTTCTGGGACTCTGGTGGACTCACAAGCATCGACTATAATGGCCGCGATTAGATCAGTAGATTTTAGGAGTAACCAACGACTGATATTTATAAAAGATTTTAAACATGTTCCCCTGGCTGTACCCAACGTTTTATTATACCATCTTATTGATCATCGCACCACTGAAATTGAGTAGAGTTGCGCTTAAATGCAGGAGCACCTTAAGGAAGATCTTCGTCTTTCCCATCTGCCAGTCGTCGTCTCTGCCGAGCACCGCGGTGGCGATCCTCTGACAGGTTCCCCTCAGGTCCTCCTGACGGGCGAGACACACAACAACAGAGCGTTTAGTCGCCACTTTCAAACCAGATGAAGAGTCTACAGCCAGCTAGCAGCTCTGTGAGACTTTGATCTAGTTGCTAATGCTAACGTGGTCACAATGACAACATCAAAGAGTGTTTAGTGACAGTTTATAGTTTTCAAGAAATCCCATGAAAAGACCAAAACAGTGAATGTTTCTCCTAACAAGTGAAGACACACACACGTTTTAATTCAGCGAGCAGGTGTTTTAGGAAATTACTGAGCCTTTTATAAAAGAAATTATATTTTCATGACCCGTTTTCAAAGATTAAGTCTTCAGTAGGAAAACCTACTTTTTTTGAGAGCCACAGACAGGAAGTCAGAAAGTATTAAGAGATAGAGGAACACATTGATGGTTTTGGTCTTTTCAGTGGATTTGTTGACAATAAGAAAATTATAGAATAATACAATTTTAATCCTTTAGCATGCAGATGTACCACTGAACACAAAGTACAACTGAAGCTGACGGGAATATTGGAGAAGTGACCAGCAGACGGCAAGACAGGAAGTCTTGTGAATATCTGGATAAAATGTCAGAAATAGCCTTTCTCCATTTAGTTTTTTTATTAATTGTACACTTTGGGTTTTGTTAGTATTTTTCCTCACTCCCAAAAAAACGTGCGACTAATTCAATTTTGAGCTCACTTTTAAAAATATTAGTCAAAGTCAACGCAGGCAGACCCACGTCAACAAAAACCACAAACTTTAACTTAATCCTAAATATAATCTTACAATTAAATATGCTAAATCTAAACTGTTTTCAAAGTGACACACACACATGACCTCGAAAGCCACAGAGGGAGGGAGGAAACCATAACATGTAGGGAGAGGGGTCCAAAGAAAACACACTGCTGTTGGGAAAAACTGCACTGTGACCAAACACAGAGTCATGTGACTGATCACAGACAAACACACTTGTTACTAGTTTGGCGTCCTGTGTTATTAAATCATATTAAATCATGCGTATTTCTGTGTGACCCGAATAAAAGACGACTCTGATTAAAACCTTTTTCCGACTCTGCGTTTTTCTCTGTCTCAGCTCCTTGTCGTCTTTGACAGGTGACTGAGTTAATTTTTGGCTGCTTGACAGATGATTCAGTCCTCAGTCTGTTTCTGCAGTCGACGTCTCGTTCTCACTCCTCGTGAATTTACTTCTCTCGCTCTTCATTACAGGAACCCTTTAGAAGCTCCTGCAGGTTTAACTGGGCTAATGGAGCATTATTAAGGCTGAGTAACTCTAAAAGACTCACTTTAAAAACTGACTTGAAGAAACTTGCTAGCTTACCAACATTAAGGCCAAGAACAACACAACAATCTCTTTAGTAGCTGGTTTCTCCCAGTGGCTGAATATAACTGGAGTACAAATAAGTACGAATGTGAGGTACTTGAATTCACAGCCTTGGTCTTCTTAAATGTAGGAATTAGCTTTTCTTTGTCATTTATGTAATATAATAATAATAAAATTGAAGATTCTTTGGGTTTTGGACTGTTGTTTGGACAAAACAAGGAATTTGAAGATGTCACTTTGGGCTCTGGAAAAACTGTGATGAGCATCTCTTAAATAAAATTTAAGACCAAATGATTAATCGATTAATCATGAAATTAATCGGCATATTAAATTGATAATGAAAATAATCATTAGTTTCAGCACAAACACACTCACACACACCTGTAGTGAGACTCTACCTGTTTGTACGCTGGTTTCACTCCAGGCATGAGCACCCGGTAGCGGTCGACAAACTCCACGAAGGTGTAGCGGATGGGATATCCTGCGCGGCGGATGCGAATGGTCTCCATCATACCCGAGTACCTCAGCTGACGCACACACAGCTCCCTGTCGAACAACTACAGACACAAACACGAGGGCTGTGACAGGAAGCGAGAGATTACATCCTCCAAACTCATCTGATACCTCAGGTGTTGCCTCAAAATGGATTCTGCTCAATTTTTAAAAAGCTTTGGGTAAAGGTCATCATCTCGAACCCATAGTTAGAGGTGTTTAAATTAAAAGTCAGAACTTTAAGGGTCCATAATTCTGAACCACTGCGTGAAATCGCCTTTATTTGTCTTTATTTTGTAGTTTAGTTTTATTTGCCATGCATTTTGGCACCAACATGATCAACATGCTTGAAGTAGTGTTTTTATTCCTGTTCATACTGAATTTGACATCAATGTTCACAGATGTTAATGGTGAAAAAACATTGTTGGTGGCACATTTGTCTTAATTTAAGGCCATTTGATTAATTAAAAAGGAAGAAGTCTGAAAGCCATAAGCTTAAAAATATATTAAAATATCAAAATATTACAGAACTTATATGACAAAACAATAATTACTGATGATCTCCCCAGTTACACATCATTTCATTTCCCTGGTTACAAGATTAAACGTTCGACTCATGTTCATGTTATGCTTGTAAATTCATAATACTTTCCCTTCAAAGAGGTACAACATGCAGAGGAATTAAACACATAATCAAAAACAGCTTTAACACAAACGTGGGTCCGAACAAGCCCTTAAATACCATTACTGTCCCTGTGAGTTTGGCTCACAGTGCGTTGTTGTGACATTCCAGACTGACTGCCCTGACATAAGAATTAATGACTTGACATTCAACCTAATAAAACCCTCCTCTGCAGCAGAGTTCACACTGTGCATTAAGTTACTTCAGAATTAAAACTCTGCTTTTACATGTGTTTGCATTATCTGCCCCACATAACTCTCAATTTTAAATACCAGAAACTTTTTTGCTTGCTGCAGCGTCAGTCTACGGGTAACTGGATAACTGGATCCCCTAAAAAGTAAACTTATTCTGTTACGTCATATTCTGTTTAAACACAGTGGAGCAGACACTCACCATGGGCTTCTTGTATTCGTTGGGTTTGATGCAGCGAACGAAGAAAGGCTGACAGACGCTCAGAGTTCTCATCAGCAGCTCCAGAGATCTCTTAAACTGACTGCTGAGAGTGGGCGAACGCTTCCTGGTCTCTGCCCCCTAAACACACACACAAAACAGCTTAGAAAGGGTCAGAAACAATGACGACTCCCTTTTCTCTTCCTGAGTGCTGACACTAACCTTTTTCCTCTTTCTGTCTCTAAATATAAAGTCTTTGTCTGGCTGACATCTCAGGTTCAGAGTTATTAAAAGTGAAGCCAGAGTAGAAACTATGTCCAGATGTTGGAGCTGCAATTATAAGTCGATTAATCGACTAGCAGTGTTGGGAAGGTCACTCTGGAAATTTAATGCAATAAGTTGCCCTATTTAAAATGTAATAATATTGTAACCTTTGTAATTTACTTTATCAAAGTAATGTAACTTTTTTACATTAATAACTTTTTGATTACTTTTCTAATTTCTAAAAAAAACAATTTCAACCTTTTTCAAAAGACAGCTTGAGAGGCGGCGCTGCAAATTTAAACATAAGAACCTTTTATAAGCATCAGAATGGCATCAAAGCAAAG